>NC_057800.1:98712194-98741707 GCF_018294505.1 Triticum aestivum
TGACGCAGGTGGGGCCGCGGGGGGAGGTGGATGGCGAGGGCGCGGGCACGGGCGGAGGGGGGACGGTGAGGGAGGTGGTCAGGTGCGGCGGGGGAAGCGAGCACGGTCGGGGAAGGCGAGCACGGGGGAGGTGGTGGGCGGTGGTGGTCAGGCGCGGGTGAGACGAGGCAGGGGAGCGATTAGAGAGAAATGGAGATTGGGGATTTTAGTGTGGGGGAGGCTTAGCAATGGCGCACCACCTAGGGGTGCGCCATAAGTACATCCATAGCAATGGTGCACCACCGAGGGGTGCGCCATAAGTAATTTAATCTAGCCAGACTTGTCAGGTTATATACAACCTAACCCTATCTACAACAGACCCCGCCCACTAGCCCGACTGGTCAATATGAAGCACACACACCAGGAGGTCCTGGGTTTGATTCCCAGGCTCCCCAATATTTTTTTATGCATTTTAAATCCTGTTTGATATTTATTTGTGTTTAAATATGTTCAAACATGTTTAAATCATAACAGTAATATTTTTTTATAAAAACAGTAATAACCCCCCAGGGGTGCGGGGGGGCGGGTGCTCGTCGGCGGCGGTGGAGCGGGGGAGGGTTGCGGTGGGTCGTCGGCGGCGGTGGAGCTAGCTAGCGGGGGAGGGTGCTGGTGGGATCGAGATCGAGATGGAGGGGGAATCGAGATCGAGATGGAGGGGGATCGAGATCAAGTGTCCTCATGAATTCAAAAAGTGCCCATGAAATTTAAAAATATTCATGATATCAAAAAGTGCCCATGAAATACAATCGAGAAATGAAGGCTACAATTTAAATACAATCGATCTTAGCTAACTATCTGTTCACAATCTTCTTGCCCTTCTTTTTCGCAAATGGAGTTCTTCGGTGGAACGGACGTCCTTTAGGTAGGGTGGTCCTGCTTCTTCTTGTGGTGTATGCTGCTACTTCATCGTCGTCGTCATGTTCGATCTTCGGGTCGCCGTACTTCTCGAAGTCTTGCTCATTGGCTACTCCATCCATTCCGATGATCTTCCTTTTGCCTCTCCTCACGACAACACGACTGGGCTTTGACGGATTGGTAATGAAGAAGCATTGGTCCACTTGTGAAGCCAGTACCCATGGCTCATTTTCCGCGGTGACGTTTGCGCCCGCGGTCTTGGATTTGGCTTCGGGTATAACCATGGTGGTGAAATACCGGTCTTATTTTAGGACGCTCTTGGCCCATCTGACACGGAACATCGGGACCTTCTCTCCAGCGTAGCTCAGCTCCCAGATCTCCTCGATCCTTCCGTAGTATCTGTACTTGTCGTTACAGGTGTAGGATTCCATCGTTACCCCGGAGTTCTGATAACCATCGCCCTTCATGTCCTTGTCCTTGATGTAGAATGTGTAGCCGTTGATATCGTACGCCTCATAGGTCATCAGGTTGTGCTCGGCGCCCTATGACAAGGCGAATATGAGTTGTTCTTCCGCGGATCCTCATGTAAAGGGTACGACAGAAGCTTCTGCTTGAACCAACACGTGAAACATGAGTTGTGCTCTTTGAGTATATCTCCGTCCGTCCTCTGTTGGCCTCGGTCATTGTACGTCTTCTCAATAAAGGTTTTGTGCTCTACCACCCAAGGATCGACCACATCTATGTGTTGTAGCGCGACTAGGTTTGCTCTTTCAAAGTCGGTGAGTCGACCCTCGAAGTCGACATGCATTTCGCGGCAACCCTCATGGTGACCCCATCCAGCGAGCCTGCCGAGGTGCCTGTTGACGGGCAGACCAACGGGGTTCTCGATGCATAGATAATTCGTGCAGTAAGAGATGCACTCTTCGGTCAGAAAGCCACTGGCTATACTTCCCTCTGGACGTGACATGTTGCGAACGTATCCTTTGATGACACCATTCATCCTTTCGAACGGCATCATGTTGTGCAGGAACATCGGCCCGAGTTGGTTGATATCCTCCATGATATGGACCAGTAGATGCATCATAACGTCGAAGAATGCGGGTGGGAAGTACATCTCAAGCGCACATATTATCACCATGATCTCTTCCTGTAGCCTTCTGAGTTGCCTCACGCCAATCGACTTCCGAGAGATGACGTCGAAAAAGTTGCATAGGCCAAATAGCATTTCACGGACGTGCGCGTCCATGATCCCACGGATTGCAACTGGAAGTGTCTGCGTCATCAGCACGTGACAGTCGTGACACTTCGTCCCGCTGAACTTCTGCGTCGCTGGGTCTAGGTATCTGCTTATCTTCCCGGCGTAACCGTAAGGAAGTTTTACTCCTAGGAGGCAGGTGAAAAACTGCTCGATCTCCTCCTGACTTAGAGTGAAGCATGCGGGAGGGTAGTCATTTCCGGTCTTCTTGGCCTTTTTGCCTTTGCGACGACTTTCTGTGTCCTGCTTCGCCTCATCATCATCATCATCATCATCATCATCATTAGCGTGAAGCTCCTGCCTGATGCCCATTGATTTCAATTCTACCCTTTCTTTCGGCCCATCTTTGGTCCTCTCTGGCATGTTGAGCAGGGTACCAAGTAGACTCTCGCACACGTTCTTCGTGATATGCATGACATCAAGGCTCTGAGGCACACGGTGGATCTTCCAGTACGGCAAGTCCCAGAAAACAGACCTCGTTTTCCATACCTTCAGCAGCGGCTCTGGCGCCTTTCGCTTCTTTCCCGGCTCTGGCGCCTTTTGCTTCTTTCCCAGCAGTGGGCAGTCTTTCCAATTTTTCAACAGCTCGTCTATTTCCTCGCCGCTCCTCGTACACGGGCGTTTTTGGGGGTTCGGTTTCATCATCGAACAGATCCTTGCGTTTCCTCCCCGGGTCATCGTCGCGAAGCCACCTTCGATGTCCCATGAACACGGTTTTCAAAGACCCGGGATCTCTATATAGCTGGCGATACGTTGTGTCATCCATGCACCTTACGCATCCAGAAAATCCGTGGACTACCTGCCCCGCGAGATATCCGTAACCGAGATAGTCGTGCACCGTCGTGAGCAGTGCGGCTCTCATAGTGAAATATTCTTTCTCTGCGGCATCCCACGTATTGGCTGGCGTTTTCCACAGTGTGTCTAGCTCCTCCTTCAGCAGCCCCAGATACAGATTGATGTCGTTCCCTGGTTGTTTCGGCCCTTCAATTAGCATACTCATGTGAATGTACTTCCTCTTCATGCACAACTAGGGGGGAAGGTTGTACATCCACACAAACACAGGCCAGGTGCTATGTGTGCTTCTCTGGCTGCCAAACGGATTGACTCCATCGGTGCTCACGCCCAGCACCATGTTCCTTGGATCCTTCCCAAATTCTAGGTATTCGAAGTTCAACGCTTGCCACTGGCTCGCGTCCTTAGGGTGACACAGCATCTTGTCTTTTTTATTTATCTCCGGATCATTTCCGTCATCTTCTCGCTTCTTCTCCTCCCTATCCGCGTGCGAACGCAGGAGCTTTGCTACCTTAGGGTCCGCGAAATACCGCTGCAGACGAGGAGTGATCGGAAAGTACCACACCGATTTTCGAGGAGCTTTCTTCCTCTTCTTGTATCGAGTGACGCCGCACACCGGACATATGGTAGACTCCGCGTGCTTGTCCCGATAAATGATACAATTGCTCATGCACACATGGTATTTCACGTGCGGTAAATCCAGAGGACACACGATGTTCTTCGCCTCCTCGAAACTGGTCGGGCACTTGTTCCCCTTGGGAAGACGTTCGTGCCAGAATGACATGTTCTCATCGAAGCATGCGTCGGTTATTTTGTGTTTTACCTTCATCTCCAGAGCCATGAGCATTACTTTCAGGCGGGTATCCTCGGGCCTGCATCCTTCATACAATGGAGTAACCGCGTCTATCTCCAGTTGATCCAGCTTGGCTTTCTCTCGGGCGGCTGCTCTTGCGTTATCCGTCTGCTTGAGAAGCAGTTCTTGAATATGAGGGTCCTGCACCGAGCCTCCATCGTCGTCTGCTCCGGCATCTTCATCTTCATGATCATGCCCTTCGTCTTGATCTTCCTCATCATCATGTACGACATCTTCTACATGATGACTGTGTACAACATCACCGTCGTGATAATTTCCTGGAGATTCTTCGTCTTCTCGCCCGCCCTCGTCGCGGTGGTACTTGTCTTGTTGCCCATCCTCATTTCTTGCCCGGGCCCGGCCATGGACGACTTCATAGTCATCTTCATCACCTTGCCACCGATAGACATCCATG
Source organism: Triticum aestivum (assembly GCF_018294505.1). Lineage (NCBI taxonomy): Eukaryota > Viridiplantae > Streptophyta > Magnoliopsida > Poales > Poaceae > Triticum > Triticum aestivum. The sequence goes on from NC_057800.1 coordinate 98,716,404, forward strand.
AAACCACGCAAGAGCAGGTGGTCCCACACCTGCCCGGAATCCGGGTCCGCAATAAGGCTCTTCAGCTTGCATCTTTGACACGGACATCTTATCTCCGTCTCGTTCTTTTGAAGCATCTCGGCCTTCGCAGAGCTCAAAGACCTATTCATGATGCCTTCAGTCATCGTGCGGACCGTGGTCGCCTGCGGGGTAGAGCAAAATGATATTTTAGAACCAAGAAAAAATTTGGCATGACCTTCCCTAAAAATAGGACCAAAAAGAATGCATAGTGCCAAAATTCTCGACTAAACGGAAATGAATCAAAACATTCCGGCAAAATATTGGCAACTATCGCATTTCAAATACCGGTACCTTCAAACACAAACATATATGCAACACCACAAACACATGCAACACCACAAACATACATAGATCTAGCTAGGCCACAAAAAGTGCATGTGCACGTTGTTGGAGTGAGATAGGGAGAAAAAAAGTAGATCTACATCATGAAGATAGCTTTCCCCTTACTTACCTATCAAAAAAAGGTAATTTCACCACTTAATTTTGATGAATCTATGGTGGAAATGAGGTGAGCAGGAGGAGGCAGCCGAAAGCTTGGAGAAGGAGGTGGAGGGAATGAAGTGGGGAAAGTGAGTGGGTAGGTGTGGGGCTGTCCAAAATATCTTGTTGGGGTCCCAGGTTACTAATGGCGCACCACAAGGAAATGCGCCGTTAGTAACCCTGGTTACTAATGGCGCACCTGCAGGTGGTGCTCCATTAGAAGTTTTGCAAAAAAGTAAAAAATATAAATATATATACTAATGGCGCACCGTGTAACAGTGCGCCATTACTAGTTTAAACTAGTAATGGCGCACTGTGAAACGGTGCGCCATTAGTATATTTGCAAAAAAAAGAATAAGAAAAAATTTACAGTAATGGTGCATTCTCTGCCTGGTGCGCCATTACTAGTTAGAACTAGTAATGGTGCATTGTCGACCTGATGCGCCATTAGTATGTATGGAAAAATGGGAAAAAAATTAATACTAGTGGCGCACCCTGTTCCTGGTGCGCCATTAGTGTCTTCCACACTTATGGCGCATCACCAACAGGTGCGCCATTAGTATATAGTAGTGGCGCACTTCTTCCCTAGTGCGCCATTAGTATCAATCCTATCTATAGCCCTTTTCCTAGTAGTGCACATAGCATTCAGTACCAACAGGGGTCTCATGACCCATCATTCAGAGCATAAAAGCAACGGAAACATTACATGTCTGAGTACATACAACTACAAAAGAAAAAGGCTGAGAAGCTTGACTATCTACAAGACCCTCCGAAGGGTACAAGATCGTAGCTGGGATACAAGCTACTCGCCAAAGTCACTAGTGTAACCAATTGCAAAACATAAACAAGCAAATGTGGGTACGAAGGTACTCAGCAAGTCTTACATCAGAACTATCTACATATGCACCATTATCAGCAAAGGGGGTGGTGGAGTTTTAACAGCAGCAAGCCAGCTTTGACTCAGTGGCTAACCTATACTACGAGTATCGGAAACTTCTTTGAGGTGAGAAGACGCACACGAGTCCACATATTCACCATATCAATACTTCACTACGGATCCGTTCCCGTCTCCCTACGAGAAGGCCATCCATAGCACTCACCCCTATCTTGTGGATTTTAGAGTATCCACTTCAAGTTGTCTATGTACTACATAAGTCCTCCAAGTTTCCATATCCGAGGAAAACGGCTATTCGAATAGATAATGTTAACCTTGCAGGGGTGTACTTCTTCACACACGCTCTCGCCACTTATCGCCCTGTACACGTCATGTACCTCGGCAACCTTCAAGCGGAAGTCGGGCGAGGGTGTCGGACACGACCTGACTAACCACACAAGTCTCTCGTCCAGGTTTATCGCCTATTCGAGTTCCATCCGCAAGTAGTTCCAGCCAAAGTCTCCAGTACGGCCCCAAACGATGTGTGCAGGGTTCCCAAGCCCACCATCCGGGTGCCACTTGGTACACCGTGCCACGGTGCCTAGTCTGTCCCAAGCCCGTCCCGTCAGACACCACCTGATAGACAAGTAGCACTACCTACAAACACCAGAAACTAGTTGCAACTCCTGGACAGAGATCAAGTGGATTAGTAAACCGAGAGGGGCCGGATAACCGGAACCCAATGTGTGGTAGTAACTGGACTTGGATAACATACACGGAACTCAGTGCTTATGGACGGTTCCAATGAGACAACCCACCATGTACTCCTACATGGCCTCTCATTGCTACCTTTACCAAACGTGTTCACACACTTAGCTTTTATCGGTTGGACATGTTCACCACTCCACTTCATTCCTGATGAATCCAACCTGACACAACTCTAAGCATAGCTGGCATAAAGAAAACAAGCATGGTTGAGTAGGCACATCAAGGCTCAAGCAACTCCTACTCATGCTAGTGGGTTTCAACTATTTACTGTGGCAATGACAGGTCATGCAGAGGAATGGGTTCAACTACCGCAGCAGAAAGTAGCAGTTGAATCGTTCTTGTCCTAATGCAGTATAAGGAGCAGGAGCGAGAGAGTGGGATTTATCGAAATGCTCAAGGGGGTTGCTTGCCTGATAGAACGACGAAGGGGCACTGCTCCTCTGACAGGTACTCGGGAACACCTTCCGGAGTGGAACCTATCGAGAAGAAATGGTGCCGGCAATCAATACACAAACAGTGCAACAATATGATGCATGAACATAACATGTGCAAATGGTAGTGTTTGGGCTAATGCAAGATGCTACCAAATTGGTTGAAGCCCATTTGAATCAAAGATTCAAATGCAAATTCAAAATGAAGCACTTAAAATGCCCATATTATGTTTTCACTTATACAGCATGTATAAGTTGGTTTTTCATGCATGTAACTGGCATAAATGGATTCCTTGCATTTTTCTGATAATTTTTCATATATAAATTATTTCATTCTGAGCTACGGTTGAATTGCTTTAAATTTTAGAAGTTTATATCATTTTTCTGGATTTTCCTAATTATTCTAATTCAAACTAAATCCAGAAATGACTTATTGTGTCAGCGTGATGTCGGTGTGACGTCAGCAAGTCAACAGGCGCGGTCCAGGTCAAACCTGACCAGTGGGACCCACTGGTCAGTGACTAACTAAACTAACCTAGTTTAATTAGCACTAACCTAGGTTAAACTAATTAGTTTTAAACCTAAACTAGACTAATTAACCGGGCGGGGCCCACATGTCATAGACCCAGGGGAGGTCAAATCCCTTGGTCAACCGGGCAAACTGCCGGCGGCTCGACGCCGGCGAGGCCAGACGCGGCGGTGCACTGTGGGTTTTGCCTACAGGGCGCCATTTGGCGCGCGGAGCGCAGCTACGGGATGCGAATGCTCATCCGCATCCAACCATGATGGTGGCGTGGCCAGGGAGTGGCCGGAGTGGCGCCGGTGACGACGAGTGCGGCAGCCGGAGCTCGGCGAGCTCCGGCGCGAGGGCTGTGGTGCACTAGCAAGCGACCTGAGGTGTGCTGCGGCTTCCTGGGGATGCCCGGAGCACGAGTACGTGCTTGGTTTGGCCAGGCGGGGCTGCTAACGACGGCGAGCTTCATGGCAGCGGCGGCGGGCTCCGGCCGAGGTGGGAACCACGGCTAGAGGTCGCAAGAGATGATGGGGAGAGGGGCGGAGGAAAGAGGGGCTCACAAGGAACTCGCGGAGCAGGCTACTGAGCTCGGGGAATGCCGGACGGCGATGAATTTGACGGCGGCGATCAGCGGCACCAACGAGGAAGACGACGTCGAGCGTAGCTCTGCAGGGCGTCCCGGCTTGCGTGAGTCGTCAGAGAGGTCGAGGACAGCAGCGCGGAGCTAATGGGCATGTCCAGGGGGCGAGGGGGAGGCAGTGGCACGGTGGTGCTTGTCGGCGGCGACGGCACCGCTCCGGCCGTCGCGGGAGAGGGTGACAGAGGAGGGGAGAAGCACGGGAGAGAGTGGGAGTGGTGCGGGGCGTCTCCGTGGCGTACACAGCGGCGTTGGGAAGGGGACAGGCAGGCAGGGAGAGAGGAGGTGGCCTCGGCGTGTGGCTACAGGCGCTGGGCACGTGCCTCTCGTGCTCCTGGCGAGAGGAGGGAGATGACTGGAAGGGCCAGACAGCTAGGCCGGCCAGCTGGGCCGCACAGTGCCAGGCCTGAGGTAAGTTTTCCCCTTTTGTTTGCTTTTCTATTTCTAACATTTGTTTTGACTTAAAATAAATACTAGCACAATTCTAAAAATGTTGGGATTCCTTGTGACCACTAGTTATAATATACCAGAGGCCCTCACCAATATCCAACATTTTTGGAGCCATTAACATATTTATATTATTAAACAGCTCCAATTCAAATACATATGGGTTCATTCAAAAATACAAAATGTTTAGCAAAAATGTGCCTCACCTCTGCTTGTTGCTTGCAACATTTTCCAAAGACCATGAACATTTTTGAAGAGCATTTTGGGTTTATTGAAATTCCATTTTAATTTGAACCTATTTGAATTTGCTTTGGTGCTAGGGTTTGAAACATTCCCCATTTAAAATTCATTTGAAACTTAAACATGATGCACAAAGCAAGCCTAGATCATACCAGAACTAGGGATGTGACACCCGGGGCCCGCACACCCCTACGCTGCCGGTTCGCGAAGGAGGCATCGGCGCCGTGCCCGCTGGAGGCCGGCACCGCAAGCTCCTCGATCCCGGACACCGAGGCGACCAGCGCCACGCCCGCTGGGTGGGTGCGGGGAGGTGGAACGGGCCCGCTGAACCAGGTGATTCTGGATGTTCAAGCAAAACTCCGCATCGAGGCCGACTCTCTCAAGCTCTGCAACAAGACTTTCCTGGAGTCGCGAGAGGCCATCCGGGTACACTTCTTGCTTATTTTCTCTTGATTCTTCTACTTCTTCATGGGGGCGCGCTGGCGCACCCACTGGGTGTAGTCCCCGAGTTTCGGGCCGGCTGCTGAGCAAGCGACTCAGAACTCTAATTGGCGAGCTCCGAGTATGTCTTTGCTGTAGGATTATCATAACCTCCGAGCGGCCGCCTTCAACTCCAAGGTCCTGGAGTCGGATCAACGTGCTGCCGACTTGTCGGAGAGCCAGAGTAAGTCTCCTTCTTCCTCTGCGGGGGTGCGCTGGCGCACCTGCGGGCTGTAGTCCCCGAGATTCGGGCCGACTGCTGAGCAGTCGGGCCGGATCTTACTGGCGACTTCATCTTTCTTTGCTGACTGTTTCCGTCACTTTCTCTTTTCACTTTTTGCAGAAGCCAACACTGTTCTTCAACGGCAACTGGGCGAAGCCAACGCCTTGATCCGTCCCAAGGAGGTGGACTGCGGCAAGCTGGCTGAAGAGCGCGACCGTCTTGTCACGCAGCTGGCGGAACAGAAGGAGCTCCTCAAGAAAACCCAGGAGGAGGCGGAGGCCGGGGAGACCAGACTCCTTGCTGAGTTTGCGGTCGAGCCCTCCGCCTGGACTGACAAGGAAATGGAGCTGACTTCTGGCTTTCACGCGATCGAGGACACAGTCGATGGTGAGTTTCCCTTTCTTTCCTTCTTTGAACTGTCGGCTTGTTGGTTGAGTCGGCTTCTTGTTTTTAACTTTGGCTTTCTGCTTTCTGTTTGGTAGACTTCCTCCTTGGCCACTTGGACGCCACCAACCAGACCATTGAAGCCGATCGCGAAGGACGGAGGGCGGACGGTGCGCATTCCTGAGCATCGAGGCCCCTCTTCGGCCGGCCCACCAGATGTTGCGCCGGCTTCAGCGTGTCGGCGCCCAAGTGATCGCCGCCCTGTGGCCTAACATGCTGGCACCACGCATCACCAGTCGAACTGCCGACTGGCTAGAGGTGGCGGCCCACCGTCTTGAGGCCTGGAAGGGCTCCTCGGCCCGGGATGGAGCCCGTCGGGCCTTGGAGTTTGTCAAGGCGTGGCATCCTAGGCTGAGTCTAGCCCAGCTAGCCACGTTTCGGCTGGAGGCTCAGGAGGAGTTGGCAGGTATGGAAGATGAACTCGTCAAGCGCACGGCGTCAATCGCTGATACGTCTCCGTCGTATCTATAATTTTTCATTGTTCCATGCCAATATTATTGAACTTTCATATACTTTTTGGCAACTTTTTATACTATTTTTGGGACTAACATATTGATCCAGTGCCCAGTGCCAGTTCCTGTCTATTGCATGTTTTTGGTTTCGCAGAATATCCATATCAAACGGAGTCCAAACAGGATAAAAAGGACGGAGCTTATTTTTGGAAAATATGGAAAATTTGGAAGGAAAATCAACACGAACCAGTGCCTGAGGTGGTCACGAGGCAGGGGGGCGCGCCTGCCCCCCTGGGTGCGCCCCCTACCCTCGTGAGCCCGTAGTAAGGGGTTGATGCTCTTCTTTTGCCGCAAGAAAGCTAATATTCGGAAAATAAATCACGGCAAAAGTTTCAGGCCAATCGGAGTTATGGATCTCCATATATATATGAAACGGTGAAACAAAGCCAGAACAGAACACAGAACCAGAGAGAAATAGAGAGATAGATCCAATTTCGGAGGGGCTCTCGCCCCTCCCACGCCATGGGAGCCAAGGACCAGAGGGAAAACCCTTCTCCCATCTAGGGAGGAGGTCAAGGAAGAAGAAGAAGAAGTGGGGCCCTCTCCCCCTTGCTTCCGGTGGCGCTGGAGTGCCGCCGGGGGCCATCATCATCACCGTCATCCTTACCAACAACTTCACCGCCATCATCACCAACTCCTCCCCCTTCTATGCAGCAGTGTAACCTCTCTCTTACCCGCTGTAATCTGTACTTAAACATGGTGCTCAACGCTATATATTATTTCCCAATGATGTATGGCTATCCTATGATGTTTGAGTAGATCTGTTTTGTCCTAATGGATATGTGATGATCGTGATTGGTTTGAGTTGTACGTTTTATTATTGGTGATGTCCTATGGTGCTCTCCGTGTCGCGCAAGCGTGAGGGATTCCCGCTATAGGGTTTGCAATATGCTTATGATTTGCTTATGGTTAGTGGCGTGAGTGACAGAAGCACAGACCTGAGTAAGTAGGTTGTTTACGTATGGGATAAAGGGGACTTGATACTTTAATGCTATGGTTGGGTTTTACCTTAATGAATCTTTAGTAGTTGCGGATGCTTGCTAGAGTTCCAATCATAAGTGCATATGATCCAAGTAGAGAAAGTATGTTAGCTTATGCCTCTCCCTCAAATAAAATTGCAATAATGATTACTGGTCTAGTTATCGATTGCCTAGGGACAAATAACTTTCTTGTTGACAAAAGCTCTCTATTAAAACTAATTTAGTTGTGTCCTTATCTAAGCAGCCCCTAGTTTTATTTACGTGCTCTTTACTTTCTTGCAAGCTTATCCAAAAATACCTACAAAGTACTTCTAGTTTCATACTTGTTTCTGGTAAAGCGAACATCAAGCGTGCGTAGAGTTGTATCGGTGGTCGATAGAACTTGAGGGAGTATTTGTTCTACCTTTAGCTCCTCGTTGGGTTCGACACTCTTACTTATCGAAAGAGGCTACAATTGAACCCCTATACTTATGGGTTATCAATACCTTTTTCTGGCGCCGTTGCCGGGGAGCAATAGCGTGGGGTGAATATTCTCGTGTGTGCTTGTTTGCTTTATCACTAAGTAATTTTTATTTGCTGTTCTTAGTTGTTTTCTATCTTTAGTCATGGGTAGGAAACGCAAAATACCAAAAAATTAGTAGTACCTATTGAACCAATGGTTGAAGAACCACTCAAAATCTATCACACTACTGAAGCTTATTACTTGGATCATCTTCGATCCCTATGTGCTCGTGATGAAACCCCAACTAGCCTAGTTGAGGGAAAATCTTTAGATGAGCATGCTTGTTATGTGCGACACCGAGTATCTCAAAAAGGGAAACTTTTACAGCATCAAATTAATACTATGCAATGCTATGCTTGGAATTTATGCTATTATTACGATTTTACTTGTTGTTCTGAAAACCCTAAGAAACACCTTCCCTACCAATGTGAGTTTATTGATAATGGAATCTTATCTTCATATGCTAAGGGTGTTTATAATTACTATGATGTTCAACAAATTGAAGAATTTGTTGCTTTTAAGGGTGCTTATTAAATTGCTTCGTTGATTGAAAAGTATGATGCTACTCTTTACAAATCTGAAAATTTTGCTATACTTGAATATTGTTATGAGAATTATGGTTCTAATACCTATGTTAAACAATATATTGAGGAATACTCTGCTGTCCAAGAAGAGATTAATATTTTGTAGGAGTCTATGGAAGAAGAAATTGATGAAACTGTGAGCTCATTGGATGAAAAAGATGAGGAGGAGAGCGAAGAACAAAAGGAGGAAGAGCGGATTGATCACCCGTGCCCACCTTCTAATGAGAATAACTCTTCAACTCATACATTGTTTAATTCCCCTTCGTGCTTATCGAAGGATGATTGCTATGATGACTGTTATGATCCCTTTGATTCTCTTGAAATATCCCTTTTTGATGATGCTTGCTATGCTTGTGGCCAAGATGCCAATATGATTGATGCTTATGGAGATGAACTTCCTATAGTTCCTTATGTTAAACATGAAATTGTTGCTATTGCACCCACGCATGATAGTCCTATTATCGTTTTGAATTCTCCAAACTACACTATATCGGAGAAGTTTGCCCTTATTAAGGATTATATTGATGGGTTGCCTCTTACTACCACACATGATGATTTTAATAGATATAATATGCATTTGCTTGCTGCTCCTACTTGCAATTATTATTAGAGAGGAACTATATCTCCACCTCTCTATGTTTCCCACATGACAAAATGGCAAGAAATTGTTTATACTATACATTGGCCTTTACTAGGTGTGCATGAATTGTTCTTTTATGACATGCTGATGCATAGGAAGAGAGTTAGACTTCATCATTACATGATATATGTTAATTTGTGCTCACTACTAAATTACAAATCATTGCTAATTAAAATTGGCTTTGATATACCTTGGGATCCAGGTGGATTCACTACTTGAGCACTATATGCCTAGCTTAATGGCTTTAAAGAAAGCGCTGCCAGGGAGACAACCCGGAAGTTTTAGAGAGTCATTTATTTATGTTGAGTTCTTTCATATAGTTTAAAAACAACAAAAATAAAGAGGGGAACCTAAAACTTTTACAAAAAGCAAAGTGAAAGTGAGAGAGACAAGCATTGTTGAAGTGGGAGCTAGCCTTGAACTTTGTTCATGCTCACGGAAACTTTGTGAATCTTGATTACAGAAACTTTTCAACAAAAATAATTATCCCCTTGTACAATTCTATTGTATTATAAAAATAATGTTCCAAGGTTTGCCTTTAGGATGGTTACAATGCTTGTTGGTTTGTGCGGTGCAGGACAAAAACTTTGGCTGTAGTGCATGATTTTTAATTTTTTACTGGAACCTCAAATGGTTCTGATTCTTTTTGCAATGTCTTTATGTATAATTTTTTTCCTAATTTTGGCAGAATTGTTGAGCTATCAGAAGTATGGTGAATGTTCAGATTGCTACAGACTGTTCTGTTTTAGACAGATTCTGTTTTTGATGCATAGTTTGCTTGTTTTGATGAACCTATCAATTTATATCAGTGGATTAAGCCATGAAAAAGTTATATTACAGTAGACACAATGCAAAAACAAAATATGAATTGGTTTGCAATAGTACTTAGAGTAGTGATTTGCTTTATTATACTAACGGATCTTACCGAGTTTTCTGTTGGAGTTTTGTGTGGATGAAGTGTTTGATGATCGAGAAGGTCTAGATGTGAGAAGAAGGAAGAGAGGCAAGGTCTCAAGCTTGGGGATGCCCGAGGCACCCCAAGTAAATATTCAAGGAGACTCAAGCATCTAAGCTTGGGGATGCTGGGGAGGCATCCCCTCTTTCTTTAACAAGTATCGGTATGTTTTCGGATTCGTTTCGTTCATGCGATATGTGTAATCTTGAAGCGTCTTTTGCATTTAGTTTTGATTTTTATTTTATGCACCATGCTGGTATGAGATGGTCCTTGGTTGATTTATAGAATGCTCATTGCACTTCACTTATATCTTTTGAGTATCTTTATAGAATGTTTCATGTGCTTGACTTATATCATTTGGAGCACTGTTCAAGATATCTTCCGATATGCCGATAAATCATCCAATTTATCGCTTACCGCTGTCAGACTGATAAGATAAATCAGCCGATAAATCTACCGATATGGCGATAAATCGACCGATATGCCGATAAACTGGCCGATTTACCCCTTATCATGGGTCGACCGATAAGTTCCCGATAAGCGATATCCCCAACATTGGTTTGAAGTTTGGATTGCCTGTTTCTCTTCACTTAGACAACCGCCATTTGTAGAATGCTCTTTTGCTTCACTTATACTTGTTAGAGCGTGGGCATATCTTTTGTAGAAAGAATTAAACTCTCTTGCTTCACTTATATCTATTTAGAGAGATGACAGGAACTGGTCATTCACATGGTTAGTCATAAAATCCAACATAAACTTCTAGATCGTTGAATATGATATGTTTGATTCCTTGCAATAGTTTTGCAATATAAAGGTGGTGATATTAGAGTGATGCTAGTCGAGTAATTGTGAAATTGAGAAATACTTGTGTTGAGGTTTGCAAGCCCCGTAGCATGCACGTATGGTGAACCGTTATGTAACGAAGTCGGAGCATGAGGTGTTTATTGATTGTCTTCCTTATGAGTGGCGGTCGGGGACGAGCGATGGTCTTTTCCTACCAATATATCCCCCTAGGAGCATGCGCATAGTACTTTGTTTTGATGACTAATAGATTTTTGCAATAAGTATGTGAGTTCTTTATGACTAATGTTGAGTCCATGGATTATACGCACTCTCACCCTTCCATCATTGCTAGCCTCTTCGGTACCGTGCATTGCCCTTTCTCACCTCGAGAGTTGGTGCAAACTTCGCCGGTGCATCCAAACCCCATGATATGATACGCTCTATCACACATAAACCTCCTTATATCTTCCTTAAAACAGTCACCATACCTACCTATTATGGCATTTCCATAGCCATTCCGAGATATATTGCCATGCAACTTCCATCATCATCATATACATGACTTGAGTATTTATTGTCATATTGCTTTGCATGATCGTAAGATAGCTAGCATGATGTTTTCATGGCTTGTCTATTTTTTTATGTCATTGCTACGCTAGATCATTGCACATCCCGGTACACCGCCGGAGGCATTCATATAGAGTCATATCTTTGTTCTAGTATCGAGTTGTAATATTGAGTTGTAAGTAAATAAAAGTGTGATGATAATCATTATTAGAGCATTGCCCAAAAAAAGAAAAAAAAGAGAGGACAAAGAAGCCTAAATAAAAAAAGGGGGGCTAAAGAAGCCCGCAAAAAAAGGGGCAATGTTACTATCCTTTTACCACACTTGTGCTTCAAAGTAGCACCATGTTCTTCATATAGAGAGTCTCTTGAGTTATCACTTTCATATACTAGTGGGAATTTTCATTATAGAACTTGGCTTGTATATTCTGATGATGGGCTTCCTCACATGCCTGAGGTCTTCATGAGCAAGCAAGTTGGATGCACACCCACTTAGTTTCTAGTTTGAGCTTTCATAAACTTATAGCTCTTAGTGCATCCGTTGGATGGCAATACCTACTCCTCACATTGATATCTATTAATGGGCATCTCCATAGCCCGTTAATACGCCTAGTTGATGTGATACTTTCTCCCTTTTTGTCTTCTCCACATAACCCCTATCATCATATTCTATTCCACCTATAGTGCTATGTCCATGGCTCACGCTCATGTATTGCGTGGAAGTTGAAAAGGTTTGAGAAACGTCAAAAGTATGAAACAATTGCTTGGCTTGTCATCGGGGTTGTGCATGATGTGAATGCTTTGTGTGGTGAAGATGGAGCATAGCCAGACTATATGATTTTGTAGGGATGAGCTTTCTTTGGCTATGTTATTTCAATAAGACATAATTGCTTGGTTGGTATGCTTGAAATATTATAGTCTTTATGTCAAAGGATAGATTATTGCTTTGAATCACTCGTGTCTTAATATTCATGCCATGATTAGACATATGATCAAGATTATGCTAGGTAGCATTCCACATCAAAAATTATCTTTTTTATCATTTACCTACTCGAGGACGAGCAGGAATTAAGCTTGGGGATGCTGATACATCTCCGTCGTATCTATAATTTTTGATTGTTCCATGCCAATATTATTCAACTTTCATATACTTTTTGGCAACTTTTTATACTATTTTTGGGACTAACATATTGATCTAGTGCCCAGTGCCAGTTCCTGTCTGTTGCATGTTTTTGGTTTCGCAGAATATCCATATCAAACGGAGTCCAAACGGGATAAAAATGGACGGAGATTATTTTTTGAAAATATGGAAAATTTGGAAGGAAAATCAACGCGAACTAGTGCCCGAGGTGGTCACGAGGCAGAGGGGCGCGCCTGCCCCCCTGGGCGCGCCCCTACCCTCGTGAGCCCACGGTAAGGCGGTTGACACTCTTCTTTTGCCACAAGAAAACTAATATTCGGAAAAAAAAATCACGGCGAAGGTTTCAGGCCAATCGGAGTTACGGATCTCCATATATATACGAAACGGTGAAACAAAGCCAGAACAGAACGCAAAACCAGAGAGAAACAAAGAGATAGATCCAATCTCGGAGGGGCTCTTGCCCCTCCCACGCCATGAGAGCCAAGGACTAGAGGGGAAACCCTTCTCCCATCTAGGGAGGAGGTCAAGGAAGAAGAAGAAGAAGAAGAAGAAGAAGAAGAAGAAGAAGAAGAAGAAGAAGAAGAATAAGAAGAAGAAGAAGGGGGGCCTCTCCCCCTTGCTTCCGGTGGCGCCGGAGTGCCGCCGGGGGCCATCATCATCACCGTCATCTTCACCAACAACTTCACCACCCTCATCACCAACTCTTCCCCCCTCTATGCAGCGGTGTAACCTCTCTCTTACCCGCTGTAATCTCTACTTAAACATAGTGCTCAACGCTATATATTATTTCCCAATGATGTATGGCTATCCTATGATGTTTGAGTAGATCTGTTTTGTCCTAATGGCTATTTGATGATCGTGATTGGTTTGAGTTGTATATTTTATTATTGGTGCTGTCCTATGGTGCTCTCCATGTCGCACAAGTGTGAGGGATTCCCGCTGTAGGGTTTGCAATATGCTTATGATTTGCTTATGGTGGGTGGCGTGAGTGACAGAAGCACAGACCCGAGTAAGTAGGTTGTTTGCGTATGGGATAAAGGGGACTTGATACTTTAATGCTATGGTTGGGTTTTACCTTAATGAATCTTTATTAGTTGCGGATGCTTGCTAGAGTTCCAATCATAAGTGCATATGATCCAAGTAGAAAAAGTATGTTAGCTTATGCCTCTCCCTCAAATAAAATTGCAATAATGATTACCGGTCTAGTTATCGATTGCCTAGGGACAAATAACTTTCTTGTTGACAAAAGCTCTCTATTAAAACTAATTTAGTTGTGTCTTTATCTAAGCAGCCCCTAGTTTTATTTACGTGCTCTTTACTTTCTTGCAAGCTTATCCAAAAACACCTACAAAGTACTTCTAGTTTCATACTTGTTTCCAGTAAAGCGAACGTCAAGCGTGCGTAGAGTTGTATTGGTGGTCGATAGAACTTGAGGGAATATTTGTTCTACCTTTAGCTCCTCGTTGGGTTCGACACTCTTACTTATCGAAAGAGGCTACAATTGAACCCCTATACTTATGGGTTATCAATCGCAGAGTACACTTACACCAGCATCTTCGTCCCGGAGCAGGTTGAGGACGGCATCGAGGCACCGCCGGAATGGTTCGGGCTGAACCCGGCAGACAGCGAGGACTCGGCGGAGGTGATTGACTCCAGCGATGAGGAAGAGGGAGAGTCAGAGGATGAAGGGGAAGAAGAGGCGCCAGAGGTCGGAGCGGGCGGCCAGCCCCAGCCCGACCGCGCCTCAAGCAACAAACCGGGCCCAACCGAGACAACTGTCGCCAGGGGCGACTAGGCGGAGACTGAGCAGCCGGCCGCTCCACCAACCGGCGCCGCCGACTCCTCCGCTCCACCGAACCCTTCTGCCACTTCCTAGGCCGCTAGTTTATCTTTGTTTTACCTGTCTATCAGTCTCAATGAACTTGTTAATTTTGCACAATTCCACCCGCGGGGTGTATTTTAAACTTGTGTTTTTAAGATCGGCCAAGGGCCTTTGTTATGTAAATATTATTCCAAGTTCTATCTTTTCTTGCTTGCTGCTCTTTGGCTTTTTCCTTTGCCGCCTTCCCTTGGTTGCCGTCTTGCCAGCCGAACAGCCGCTCTGTGGACTGTGGCTGGGTCAAGTACTTAGCTACTTCTGGGAAGGCAAGTACTTAGCCATTTTAGAACATTCTAGCAAGTTAAGTAGAAGTCCGCGGGCCGGCTGCTCAACAGTCCACTACTAGGAAAAGGCCTACTAGTGGCGCACCAGTTTTGCCTACTAATGGCGCACTACTGGTGCGCCACTAGTACCACGCCACTAGTATTTTTTACTAATGGCGCATCGCTGGTGCGCCATTAGTATCTGGTATACTAATGGCGCACCACGCCGTGCGCCATTAGTATAGAACACCATGCGCCATTAGTATCTGGCATACTAATGGCGCACTGTGGGGTGATGCGCCATTAGTATGAATATTAGTTTTTTTTTACTTTTCTGAATTTTGCACAGGTTACAAAATATATTATTGGACAGAATATAGACAGCACCCCACAGCAAGAGCAGATTCATCGAATACAATAGAAGATTAGTCTCCGAATAGAATTCATCATATTAGTCTCTGAATTCAAAAGATCGAACAAAGATAGAACATTACAAGTCTCAAGACCGCGACTAGCGAGTTTGTCGTAAGTAATACTAATCCTAACAAGTCCTACTAATCATCATCATACAACTTCTACTCGTTATTAATAACAAGTCATACGATCATCATCTTGATAGTCATCGAACCAACCCTACTTAATTGTTCTTAGCACATGATCATCAGTATTAGGCAGGACCTAAATACCCTATTTAAGGTAAAGTAGCATAAAACAATATAGACGCTGACTCTCCATTATGGATAATGGAGAACATCCTGTCTCCAATTCTTGCGCTTCGCTTCCTTTTGCTTCCAAGAACCTCCTTACGACTGTCCATACATTTTTTTCCATCCTTTGATTTTCATGTCTCCACTTCTTTTAGAAATCTCGTATGGAGAGTTAAGATTCCTAGGATGACCTGGCTGTATGTTCAAAACATTAAGACTACCTTTCTGATACATCAAATGAGGCACACGATTCTCTGGGATTATCTATTGAAAAACATAGTAATAACTTCATAGTTAGCAATGATGTACTAGTTTTAGAAGTATGCAAAAGATGCACGGATGTCGTAATAGTAAAAATCTTACTAGGGTATCTCCATGGTAGTTACCGTAGTTGAACACATGCACTAGTGGCACGTATTGACCATAATGTTGAGGAGTTTGATTGTGGATATTGTAATTCTTAATGTCAGTACAAAATCCGACCAGATGATTTTTCTCCTTGTAAGTTGTTAATTCGGAGCCATCGATGTAGTGGGTTTTGTCTACCATCTCCGCACATTCTTTGAACAATAAAAATAAGTTGTCAATGGAAATAAGCTGTCAACTATTTTGAAATAAACAATATAAATTAGCTAATAACCATGTTTGAGAAACTCACATAGCGGTAGAACTGGAGGCGTATCAACAAGGACCCAAATGTCCATATTGTCTTGGTCGATGTTAGGATTACCAAGATCCATGGTGATAAGCATACCCTCATCAAAACCATACATATTGCAAAATGCTTCCCAATTTTTGCAACCAAAATGGGTTACGCTCTCAGAATTATACAGATTTACTTCAAAGTCCACATCGTCATGAGTCCTTAGGTGAATTTTCTTTGTTTCAGAAATTTCATGGTCTTGAAAATCCATCCTCTCCAAGACATAGCGTCTTGCATGGCATGGGATAAGCTATACTCGAATTGTAAAACATGAAAATTACATGTTGAAATAGTTGAAGTCATGCTTAATTATGAAAATAACACTTGTCGTCGTTGTGTACCGTTTCAACTTCGAAGGTCTCCTCGAGCTTAATGCTGAAGCGTCGATCATCGTCCAGGTGACGCATGTCGGACAGACCTCAATCGTCGTGGCACCAATCGCACTCCCCCGGGAGACTTTCGTCGTCCGATGACGATATATCCTACGTTCATAATTCAAAACTACATCATTTAGGGTTTGTCGACACCGAGGCATCCTAAAAGCTAAGCTTTTATCATTTAGGGTTTGTCGACGCCGAGGCACCCTAAAATCCTAAGCTTTCATCATTTAGGTTCTTATCGACACCGAGGCACCCTAAAAGCCAAGGTTTTATCATTTAGGGTTTGTCGATGTTGAGGCACCCTAAAAGCCTAAGCTTTCATCATTTAGGTTCTTATCGACACCGAGGCACCCTAAAACCTATGATTTAATGCAGCAAGAATAAAGGGGCAGTTGATCCTACTTAATTAAGTACTAAGATACCCCGGCCCATGCATTAGTCGCAAGTACCCCATATGTCCTATTTTTAGCAAAGTCATGCTAAAATTCACGGAAAATTTCAGCATGACCTTTGCTGAAAATAGGACATATGGAGTACCCGAATTTGCCGGAACGGAAGTTAATCGACATTTCGGCAAACTCAAGGGCCTCTCGAGGTACCTGCAAAATCATTATCCCCGCGTAATGAAGGCGCCAATTGGTCATTTCAGAAGATCACAAGTAGCATCATCACAAGTACAACATCATCACAAGTACAGCAGCAGCAGTGAACACAGGCATAACAACAGCAGCAGCAGGTTTATTATTCTTCTTCATAAACATTAATTGGTGTGGGTGACTCTATCTACCCTCTAATGACTCACTCAACTTAACAGGACAACCCACAAGCATTGTTTTGATTCCAACAGCTGCTATAAAATACATCCAGCAAAGGTGCTCTAAAATCAGAAATACTACCCCCCAAATCTTTAGCTCAATTCTGAAAATACATGGCTAGGACAACGGTAGCATTCAACCACAAGCCCAAGCCTATACTTAACTAGGCCCAGGTCCATTAAATTCTTACAGAAACCAAGAAATGGAATCAACTCCCCTTGTTGCTGATTCAGTCATGGGAGATGCCATGTCTCAAAAATATCAAGTAGCACCATCATGTTTGATTTCAATATAAGGAATATTACAAAATTAACAGTTAAGATCCCAGGTGAGTAACACACTTTGGTCTTCTAGTTACAAAACAAAACTGACATAACTCCGTAATCACTATTTCAGCAAGCAGCAGAGGAGGTTTAAAGGAAAGGAGCATATGTAGAAATACACAGTAGAAAAATACAAGAAGCCTTTGACACTCCACTGCTTAAGGTACCACTACCCCATGCACATGTATTTGGGTAAGCAGTAGAGCAGAGGAGGAGGCCATTTAATCAGGTAAATGGTGCATTTACAAATTCTTTTCTCCTGGGAACTAGAAAAAAATCTCACTCACTGAAATGGACACACAGGGCAACAAAACTAGTGCCTAAACTAAACTAACTAATTAGACTAACTAACTAAACTAGTCCCTAAACAAGGAGCATAAACTAACTAATTAACTAACTAACTAATTACACTAACTAACTAACTAACTAATTAGACTAACTAACTAAACTAGTGCCTAAACTAAACTAACTAATTAGACTAACTAACTAAATTAGAAGAAAATCTCAGTCACTGAAATGCAGCAGCAGTTAGTAGCAGAGGAGAGCGGGATCAGGGAGCAGCAGGCAGCCCGGACGGCCGCAGCCGCAGGCAGCAGCAGCTTCGACAAGCAGCGGTAGCAGCAACACTTGGTGTGGACGAGCAGGCGTGAGGCAGAGGGCGGCCAGCGCGAGCAGGGGATGGCCTGGGGTCAGGGGAAGGCGAGCATGGGCGCAGGACTACCAGCCCGGTGAGGCGGGGCTCGCCGCCAGGGACTTCAAAGGCGCGGCCGGGCGCGGCGCGTGTAGCAGGACGGGGCAGCAGAAGGAAGCCCGGCGTGCGGCGAGGCCGTATGCTGCGCAGAAGCAGTAGGGCTCAGGCACGATGGAGTCGATGTCCTACGGCATCTAACTCAAAGGGGAAAGGGGGCGAGGGAGGTGCTCACCACAGTGGCGACGGCGAGATGGGGAGCAGCGATGGCGACGGCGAGCGGAGGAAGAAGAAGTGCTCCGGCCTCCTCTCCTGGTGGACGCGGGCCTCCTCCTAGTGCTCCGGGGGCTGGCAGTCGTGGCGGCAGGCCATCGGTGGCGAGGACCGAGACGGCGAGGCGGGGCGCGGGGGTCATCAGAGCGGGTGTGGAGAGAGGGGGGAAGTGGATCTGGCGAGGGAGGGATGAAGGGATCAGGCTAGGGGTGAAGATTACTAATGGCGCACCCCCTGGCGGTGCGCCATTAGCTAGGGGGAAAAACTTAGTAATGGCGCACTGTCTACATGATGCGCCATTAGTATATTTGGAAAAATGAAAACAAAAATTGTTACTAGTGGCGCACCATGTATCTGGTGCGCCATTAGTGTCTTCCACGCTAATGGCGCACCTGCACATGGTGCGCCACTGCTATATTATAGTGGCGCACCACATGTCAGGTGCGCCATTAGTGTCAATTCCATCTATAGCCCTTTTCCTAGTAGTGGTCGGTCACAGGAGGCGGGAAACCGGCTCGAACTATGAGTGTGCTTTGTGTCCTTAGTCATTTTTCATGTGGACACCCTTTCTGCCTTGCTCCTGCCCACCAGACAGTCGCTCTACGGGCTGTGGCCTCTGGCAGGAGGCGGCTTAAGTGCCAACACATTACTTTTCCGGCTGCAGGAAGCACTTCATAGTACAAGATGGCAAGTCCCCCGGCCGACTAGTCGGACTCGGCACCAATTGGTATAAAGAAAATGACATACTTATGGGCATAATTCTTATCATATAGATAAAAGAGGGCAGTCCCCGAGCTCTTCTCGGGGGGCCTGGAGTCTTCGTAGTTTAATATAAAAGGTAGCATGGTACATGATGAAGCCATGTAACTAGGGTAGGGTCATGGCTCTGTCCCAACTGCCCTACCCAAGGACATCTCTAGAAGAAATCACCTTTCAATCGACTTGGAGGCGTTCCACTCGACAGACTCGAAGACATTCGACCAAGAAGCAATCACTTGACCAAGACCAAACCACTCGACGGCCAGGAGACCTAAAGGCACTCTGCATGCTAACGGTCGGTTATTAAGTAGCCTTTATGGTCATCATAGCACTTTATTAGGGGCGTTACCAGTAACGCCCGACCTTAATGTATTTAAAAACCTGCATAACTGAGGGCCGGAGGGGGCCGGCGAACTCTATATAAGCCAACCCCCTCCTCAGTGAAAAGGGTTCGCACCCCTGTAATTCATACACGCATAATCCAGTCGACCGCCTCTGGGCTCCGAGACGTAGGGCTATTACTTCGTCCGAGAAGGGCCTGAACTCGTAAACCTCACGTGTTTACAACTTCTCCATAGCTAAGGTCTTGCCTCTCCATACCTACCCCCTACATTACTGTCAGACTTAGAACCACGATAGTTGGCGCCCACCGTGGGGCAGGTGTTTTAGCGATTTGTTAGAGGAGTTGCGATCTTTTCCGATCCAAATCATCATGGTTTCTGGTGGAGTTTTGGTGGAGGGCCGCGAGATCCGTCTCGGCGCGCTCACGTTCATCGCCGGCGACTCCGCTTGGCTTCAGGAGGCTCCGCTCGACGCGGACGCGCTCCCTGTCCGCGGGGCGACGCACTTTCGCACGTGCGTCCGCGGCATCCTTTTGCGGCAACCGTCGACCCACTATTGGTCGGCTCATGTGCTGTCCTCCCTCCCTGTTTCCCGCCGGCACAAGCGCTCCGGTCGGTCGAGACTTCAGTGGTGGGTGAGACATGCGGTGGCACGCTAGTCGGCCACCCCTCAAGTTGCGGCGATCGAGCCCGATGAATCCTTCTACGGCATGTTCGATCTATCGACTAGCTCTATAGAGACCGCATCCGAGTGCGACAGCAGTGATCCGGCGGCGGAGGTTCTGATGGTCGATGGACCGCCCAATCCTCCCGGTTTTCCCCGCACCGACGGAGGCGCGGGTGGAGGCGACCCGTCGCGTCCCCATGAGGAATATCTCCCCGATCCTCTCACGTCGCTACAGAGAGAAGAACTTCGCCGCCGGAACATGGATGCGCTGCACACTCCTATCGTCGGAGAAAGCCCCGAGGCTCGTGCCTTGGAGGACGCGCGCCTGGCAAACTTGGCCGAGCGCACTCGACTGGAGAACCTCCAGCGAGCACTCGACGAGCGTGCGCGACAACGGGTTCCCGAATCCAGTCGACGTCAGCTCTTTCCGGCCCCGCAGGTATATCGAACTCCGATTCAGAATTTAGCAGCTGCAGCCCGTATAGTAGAGTCGATTCAGCCTTCCCAGTCGGAGGCTGGCAGAGGCTTGCTGCAGATCAGAGCGTTACTCCGGGCAGCAGGAGACCAGAATTCCGCTGTTTCTCAGTCGCGGAATAGGATTCACAGCAGATCTGTTGCTGCAGACACAGTCCAGTCGGCTCATAGCCCAAGATCGCCCCCGAGGCATGAGGGACGTGGGGACCGGCATAATCAGTACGGGAACCGTGAGCAATATGATCACCGATTCAATCGCGACGATCGACGTCGAGTGCCCACCCCTCCCCTGAGGAGCGGGTCGTATGCGCCTCGATAGTAGGATGACAGGCGCCCTCGTAGTGTTGGGCGAAGGATTCCAGTCGACTCCAGGGAAATAGGCTTTGATGCGAGATCCATTCTCGTTCAAGGTTTGGTCGACAGGAACAGAGCTCACCAAGAAGGTCACGACAGAGATGCACCTACCAGCAGCAGAGCACATGTTTCGGGGCCAGAGTGCTTTAGTAGAGGCATCAGGGCCGCTGTGATTCCTCCCAACTTCAGGTTGGCGACTGGAGTCAGTAAGTTCACTGGTGAGTCCAAGCCCGATACTTGGCTTGAAGACTACCGAGTGGCCGTCCATATTGGCGGTGGCAATGATGAAGTGGCCATGAAGCACCTGCCTCTGATGTTGGAGGGCTCGGCCAGAGCGTGGCTGAACCAGTTAGCACCCAGCAGCATTTACACTTGGGAGGATCTCGCCCGAGTGTTTGTCACCACATTTGAAGGAACATACAAGCGATCGGCAGGGCTGATGGAACTGCGGTCTTGCGTGCAGAAGCCGAATGAAACTTTGAGGGATTACATCCAAAGATGGATCACGTTACATCACACGGTAGAGAATGTGCCTGACCACCAAGCAGTCTGTGCCTTCAAAGAAGGCGTCAAGTACAGAGAACTGAATCTGAAATTTGGTCGGATCGGAGATATGTCTCTGAATCGGATGATGGAGATTGCCACCAAGTACGCTAATGGTGAAGATGAGGATCGACTCAGGAGTGGCAAGCTCAAGTCAGTCGCTCAAGAAAACGGAGGAAATTCCAATCGGAAACAGAAGCGGAAAGCCGAGCCAGCTGCTCGTGGGGAAGCCTTGGCTGTAACCCAAGGAAAGTTTAAAGGGAAACCCAAAGGACCTTGGAACCCCAAGAAAGTTAAAGACCAGGACGGAAATGATGTGTTGGATTTGCCATGTCTCGTCCACACCAAGAAAGATGAAGAGGGTAAATTCATTTACCCGAAACATACCACTCGACAGTGCCGACTCTTGATCCAGCAGTTCCAGGGCAAGCAGCCCAAAGATAAGGAAAAGGAGTCGGACAAAGTTGAGGACAAGGAAGATAGTGACGATGGATACCCCCAGGTCAATTCCACCTTGATGATTTTTGCTGATGTTGAATGCAAAAGTCGACTGAAAGTTATCAACCGAGAGGTGAATATGGTTGCTCCGGCGACACCCAATTATCTGAAGTGGTCTCAGACTGCCATAACATTCGACCGGTCCGATCACCCAACGCACATCGCCACCTCTGGGAGGCAAGCTTTGGTGGTCAACCCAGTTGTTGAAGGCACTCGACTGACCAAAGTCTTGATGGATGGTTTGAACATATTATATGCTGAGACGTTGAAAGGGATGGGCATTCCGATGTCCAGACTCAGTACCAGCAACATGAGTTTCCATGGAGTCATTCCTGGGAAGAAGGCTGAATCACTCGGCCAGATTGCTCTTGATGTGGTTTTCGGTGATTCCAAGAATTACCGCAAAGAAAAGTTGAGTTTGAAGTTGTAGACTTCCAGAGTGCCTATCACACTATTTTGGGCAGGCCAGCTTATGCACGCTTCATGGCCCCACCATGTTATGTGTATCTCAAATTGAAGATGCCTGGACCCAAAGGTGCGATCACTATTACGGGCAATCGGAAGAAAGCGGAAGAATATTTTCAGAAAGGTTCAAAGATCGTTGATGCTCAGATGGCAGTGGTGGAGCTGTAGGAATACCAGAAGACTACAGACCCGAGTGATTTGTTGCGAGCCAAGAAGCCCGCTACAGAATCAGCTTTTCAGTCGTCTGGTGAAACGAAGACAGCTCACATCCACCCGATCGATCCCAGCGCTGCTCCAACTCATATCTCAATAACACTCGACTACAAATAGGAAGAAGCGCTCATCCAGTTCCTCCGTGAGAACTGGGACATTTTCGCATGGAAGCCTTCTGACATGCCGGGTGTTCCCAGGGAGCTGGTTGAGCACCACCTAAGAGTCGACTCAAAAGTAAAACCTGTCAAGGAACATCTCCGACGTCCGTCGTCCAGAAGAGAAAGGCTATTGGCGAGGAGGTGGCTCGGCTCTTAGCAGCGGAGTTCATCTGAGAAATCTACCACTCCAAGTGGCTCGCCAATGTTGTCAGGGTCCCCAAGAAGGACAAGTCACTTTGCATGTGCATTGACTTTAAACATATCAATCGGGCATGCCCGAAAGATCATTTTCCTCTCCCCGCATCGATCAGATAGTCGACTAGACTGCGGGATGTAAGCGACTGTCTTTTTTAGATGCCTATTCCGTGTACCATCAGATCCGTCTGTATGGACCTGACGAGATCAAAACAGCCTTCATCACTCCATTCGGGTGCTTCTGTTATGTTACCATGCCGTTCGGACTCAAGAATGCTCGAGCCACATTCATGAGGATGATTCAGAAGTGTTTGCTCACTCAAACCAGTCGGAATGTGGAAGCATACATGGATGATATTGTGGTCAAGTCACGGAAGGGTTCCGACCTGCTGACTGACCTTGCTGAAACCTTTGCCAACCTCAGGAGGTATGATATCAAGCTTAATCCATCAAAGTGCACATTCAGAGTTCCTGGCGGAAAATTACTCGGTTTTCTCGTTTCTGAATGGGGAATCGACGCCAATCCAGAAAAAGTCGGTACTATACTCCGAATGAAAAGTCCTGTGCAAGTGCACGACATCTAGAAGCTTACTTGTTTCTTGGCCGCTTTAAGTCGATTCATATCTCATCTCGGTGAAAAGGCATTGCCTCTTTATCGATTGATGAAGAAGTCCGACAAGTTCGAGTGGACTCCCGAAGCTGATGCGGCGTTTGCAGAGCTAAAAGCTCTGCTCTCCACCCAGCCGGTGCTTGCTGCCCCAATCATGCGTCCTCTCGGACCATTGTGGCTAAAGCATACCGAGCGGGATTTTACTAGCCAAGGGCCAATGAAATGGCAAAAGAGATAGTCGACAAATGTGAAGGATGTCAGTATTACTCCAATATGTCGCACAAGCCCGCGTCAGCTCTGAAAACCATTCCACTCGTCTGGCCCTTTGCTGTTTGGGGGCTGGACATGGTTGGACCACTGAAAACGGGCAGGAGCGGCTTCACTCATGTGCTAGTAGCAGTCGACAAGTTCACCAAATGGATTGAAGCTAAGCCTATCAAGAATCTTGATGCTTACACTGCTATCAGTTTCATCAGAGAGTTGATATTCAGATATGGAGTTCCGCACAACATCATCACTGACAATGGGTCAAACTTCATTTCCGACAAATTCAGGGCCTTTTGCGCCTCTCAGGGCACACGAGTCGACTATGCTTCGGTCGCTCACCCTCAGTCGAATGGACAGGCGGAAATAGCAAATGGCCTAATTCTCAAAGGACTGAAACCTCGATTGATGCGCGATCTCAAGCACGCAGCAGGTGCATGGGTCGACGAGCTTCCATCAGTTCTTTGGGGATTGAGGACGACCCCGAACCGATCAAACGGAAGAACCCCATTCTTTCTGGTCTACGAAGCCAAAGCAGTCTTGCCGAGTGACATGCTTCACAATGCCCCTCGAGTCAAGCTCTACTCTGAAGAAGAAGCAGAACAAGCCCGGCAGGACGTAGTCGACCTCCTGGAAGAAGAAAGAGAAATGGCCATGATCCGGTCGACCATCTATCAGCAAGACTTGCGTCGATTCCATGCCAGAAATGTGAAGAGTTGAGCCTTCCAAGAAGGAGACTTAGTCCTCCGAGTGGATCAGCAGAAACCACACAAAATCGCTCCTACTTGGGAAGGCCCCTTCATAGTCACCAGAGTCCTCCACAATGGAGTGTATCACCTCTATAATGTTAATCGCCAGATTGATGAGCCACGAGCCTGGAATGCGGAGCTACTCCGCCCCTTTTATACTTAAATTCTCACTCGGATGAGATGTAATAAGAAAAATCTCATGTAGTTTATTTATCAAAGACAAGAGCATTATAATTTTCCCAGTGATTGTTATTGTTTTTGTTTGCGTAAGAAATCCCCCAGTGGGTGGCTTAGCTGCGAATCCGCTTCGCCTAAGTTTGTAAAAATAATTTCGTACCGAGTGGTGAGCCAGCCTCCCACTCGGGGGCTTAGCTGCGAACCCGTTTCGCCTAAGTATTTAAAAATCCTACCGAGTGGAGAGCAATCCTCCCACTCGGGGGCTTAGCTACTGTCCAGTACTCGACTAAGTTCTCTCACTCGGAGACTTAGTTGCAGTCCGGCACTCGCCTAAGTTTGAAAAAATCCTACCGAGTGGAGAGCAATCCTCCCACTCAAGGGCTTAGCTGCAGTCAAGTACTCGCCTAAGTTTTCTCACTCAGAGACTTAGCCGCAGTCCGGCACTCGCCTAAGTTTGAAAAAATCCTACCGAGTGGAGAGCAATCCTCCCACTCATGGGCTTAGCTGTAGTCTAGTACTCGCCTAAGTTTTCTCACTCGGAGACTTA
>NC_057800.1:98742251-98818155 GCF_018294505.1 Triticum aestivum
GGCACTCGCCTAAGTTTGAAAAAATCCTACCGAGTGGAGAGCAATCCTCCCACTCGGGGGCTTAGCTGCAGTCCAGTACTTGCCTAAGTTTTCTCACTCGGAGACTTAGCTGCAGTCCGGCAGTCGCCTAAGTTTGAAAAAATCCTACTGAGTGGAGAGCAATCCTCCCACTCGGGGGCTTAGCTGCAGTCCGGTGCTCACCTAAGTATTTGAAAATCCTACCGAGTGGTGAGCGACCCTCCCACTCGGGGGCTTAGCTGTAGTCCAGTACTCGCCTAAGTACAAGACACATCCCACTCTGCAGTGACAAGGTGCAGGTCGACTGCCACCTTCTCCTTGGGAGCTTCGCCACAAATACAATGTGCGCTCCATCCCGCTCTGCAGTAACGAGGTGCAGGTCGACTGTCACCTTCTCCTTGGGAGCTTCGCCACAAATACAACATGCGCTCCATCCCGCTCTGCAGTAACGAGGTGCAGGTCGACTGTCACCTTCTCCTTGGGAGCTTCGCCACAAATACAACGAGCGCTCCATCACCGACCCGCAAGGACGACGAGGTGCAGGTCGACTGCTACCTTCTCCTTCGGAGCTGCGCCACAAATACAAAAGTTGTCTCAAATGAAGAACGATTTCCACTCGGCATGGGATTCATGAAGATATTCAATAATAAACCAAGTTCAGATAAATCCTAAAGGTTCTGGACCACACATCGAAATGCTCGGGCATTCGGCCTGAAAGAGTTTAACGGTTACAAAAACCACTCGGCATTCCGAGGCAAATTTAAGGTGAGGCATAAAAGTTTGTTCACTCCGCGGGAGGAGGACTAGCAGGATCGACGAACTCGTCTAAGTCGACGCCGTCGGCGATCCGAGTGGCCGCAGCGATGAAAGTATCCATAAAAGATAGGAAGTCATGCTTCTGGGTGTTGGCGACCTTGATTGCTGCCAGCTTATCTTGTCGCACCTCCTTGCAATGGACGCGAACCAAAGATAGAGCCACATCAGCGCCACACCGAGCAGAAGACTTCTTCCACTCCTGCACTCGGTCAGGGATTTCGTTAAGTCGAGTCATCAGGGACTCAAGATCATTTTGGAGCGTGGCCTCTGGCCAAAGTGCCGGGTCGATCCGTGACATGGCGACCTTCAGTCGAGCCAAGTAGTCCACGACACCGTCGATGCAGGATTCCAGTCGGAGCAGATTCATGGCAGTTTCATCTTTCACAGGAGAATTGATTGGATCCAAACCTGGTTCGATCCGCCCAGTCTCCTCCTCGAAGTTTTGTCAAAACTCTGCATTCATACGCTGAGTCGACACAAAAAAATCAGTCGGAACAAAATGTGCACCTTCAAGCTTGATGAACAACTTCTTGGCAAGGCTCCTTAGATAGCTCTCCAGATCGTCCCTCCTGCGAGCGATGCCTTCCATCTTCTCGCACAGGTTGAGGTTCTCCTTCTTCCAGCGCGAGCACTCCTTGTTGGCTTCGTTTAGAGCAGATTTCATCTTGGTATTCTCTTCTTCCAACTAGCCGACCGAAGCCAGTTTCTGTTCAGCCAGAACGGTTCTGCCGTCAGCTTCCTTTCGAGCAGCAGCCAAATCCTGATCCTTCTTCGCCAGAGCTTCTCTCAGTTTTTCTTCAAAGAAACGATGCTTGATTCAGAAAGAGCGGAAGGGTACTCAAGCCTAAGACAGACCAGTCGACAAACTCGTCTTACAAGTGGCGCCGTCCTTGACCTTTTGCAGCTCTGTCTTGGCCAGCTCCAAGTCAAGGTTCAGTTGGATCTGCTGTCTCTCCAAGTCAGCAAAGCGAGCTCCAAGATCACAAGATTTCTGAAATCAAAGAGGAGAAGTTATTTTATAGCAAAAAACGACAAAGACAATAAGTACTAAGACTACGGTCGACTGCCCGCGGTCGACCATAGTCTCGGGGACTACACCCAGTGGGTGCACTTTGCGTGCCCCCACCAGTTCTGATCCCACTCGACTGGCCCGCCGGAGTCGAGTGCAGGGAGTAAAAAAAAGGGGAGAGAAAGTAGAACTCAGACCACAGTCGACTGCCAGCAGTTGACCGCGGTCTCGGGGACTACACCCAGTGGGTGCACTTGGCGTGCCCCCACCGGTTCTGATCCCACTTGACCAGACCGAGTGGAAGAGACAAACTACCAGTTCGGTTTACACTCTACAAAATACAAAGACTATAGTCGACTGCCAGCAGTCAACCGTAGTCTCGGGGACTACACCCAGTGGGTGCACTCAGCGTGCCCCCACTAGTTCAAAAATTCAATCGACGCACCCAGTAGGTGTACAGATGCAAAGATTTTCAGAAAGAGTCTTCAGATAGCATATCCTAACAGAACAAGCGGCAACCAACTAACCTGAACGTTGCTCTGGAGAGTCGAGCTAGCATCGTAGGCGGCCTGGCTGGTGTCCCGCATCGTCTTCATCTTCTCCATCATAATGCCCGCCTGGCGTATGGCTTCCTTGGCAGCATTCACTTCGTCCTCTAGGACATGATGGGTCGCAAAAACTGAAGGCGGGTCGACAGGGGCCTGAGCAGTCGACGAAGAAGGCAAGGCACTCGACAATGGCACGACGAAGGTAACAGAACCCCGATTGGCACCAGCGTCCTGAGTGACTGGCTCCGCCCTCGGCGTCAATTGTGGCACCTCGCTCGCAGGAGCTTGCCTATTTTTCCTTGTCAAAGGCTTCTTGGGCTCTTCATCATCATCATCAGGGAGGTCAATAATGTTAGGGGCTATTCAAAGTTCAATCGACAAAATCACATCACCCGATGGTACACATTGCAGTTGGATCGACCAAAATAAAGACAGTATGGCAGAAATCATAGCCAGATTAGAAGTGACCGCATCCTCCATCACCTCATCATTGTCCCTGTAAGCTGAGGTCCCGGAAGTAGCATCGCTGACAGTTCCAAAGTTCATCTGGTTAAAACAAGAAAAACAAACAGCACCGGGTGTCGAGTGAATATAAAGGGAGACACTCACGCGGAAGCGACGGGGATATCAATCTTAATTTTTGGCAACACCTTCCGAAGCTTCGGCTCTGCGACTTAGGGATGCTTTGATGCTTTTTCAGTTGGAGTTGGCAAAGAGGTCCGAGGACGCTTTGAAGACTGTCCAGCTTGAGCAATCGCCTTTTCACGGGCGCTCGGTCGTTCTTGGTCA
Source organism: Triticum aestivum (assembly GCF_018294505.1). Lineage (NCBI taxonomy): Eukaryota > Viridiplantae > Streptophyta > Magnoliopsida > Poales > Poaceae > Triticum > Triticum aestivum. The sequence continues at coordinate 98,745,432 of NC_057800.1, forward strand.
AGTTTGGACCGCCTCTCCCTGCGAGGAGGCGACTCGACTTCTTCTTCGTCACTTGGGTCGCCGCTTTCTTCGTCCCCTCCACCGTCAGAATCCCATTCGCCACTGTCACCGCCGCTCGCCTCTCCTTCCGGGTCCTACTCTTGCTCTCCGTTGGGCATTGAATACATTTCAATAATGGCCTGAAAGAAAGCAGGGAGAACAAAGTCAGTCGACGCAGTATAGGCAGCTGAGCGAGTGAATTCAGATTACAGAAAAAAGCTCAGAATCGGACCTTCTCTGGTACATGGGACTGGTCGAATGGAGGAACTCTCCTGGCTCCCCTAGGGTTGTCCTTGTTTCGGTCATGCCCGACAGCCACTTCTCTAGTGTGTCATCATCGACCTCCTCCAGGTGAATCCAAGTGGAGTCTTCAAGACCCGAATACATCCACATCGGATGGTCTCGGGCTTGAAGAGGCTGGATGCGCCGCTGAAGGAAGACCTCTAAGAGATCTATACTGGTGACCCCGTCACGGATAAGCTGGACCACTCGCTCGACCAGCACCCTCACCTGCGCCTCTCCTCCGGGAGCACCTTCAAAGGGGAGGGTTTCCTCACTCGGTCCATGGTAAAGGGAGGGAGGCCAGTCGACTGCCCTGACGTCGACTGGTCTTTACAGTAAAACCAGGTCGACTGCCATCCGCGAACCGAGTCGGGAAGAACCATGGCCGGGAAGGAACTTTTCCCTCTCATCTGAACACCAAGGCCCCCACACATCTGAATCACTTGAGTCCTCTCGTCACTCGGATTAGCCTTTTTCACCGTTTGGGAGCGACAAGTGAAAATGTGCTTGAAAAGGCCCAGTGAGGCCGATAACACAGGAAATTCTCACACAAAGAAACGAAAGCGGCGAGATAAATGATTGTGTTGGGAGTGAAGTGGTGGAGTTGTGCCCCAAAGAAGTTCAGAAATCCCCAAAATAAAGGGTGAGGAGGCAAGGAAAATCCACGGTCGACGTGGGTGGCAAGGAGAACGCGCTCACCCTCCCAAGGTTGTGGCTCGGATTCCTTCCCCGGAAGCCGCACCGATTCATAGGGGATCAGCCCTCCTTCGGCTAGGTCGTCGAGGTCTTCTTGGGTGATCATTGAGCGGATCCAGTCACCCTGGATCCAGCCCTTCGGCAGGCCGGTTCGCGAGGAGGATCCGCCCCGACTGGTCACCTTCCCCTTCGACCTCGCCATTGCCTTCTTTGCCCGCTCCAGAGCCGCCGTCTTCTCCTTCCCCATTGTCGCCAGCGTGACGCGTACGAAGCGGTGGCGCTGGGGCGAGAGAGAGCGCGGCGAGGGAGCGTGAAGAGGAGAAGAGATAATGGGGACGCACTGTCCGAGAGATCCCGGTCCGACGCCTTATATGAGGCCGCTTCCGAGTGGCTGACTGGTAGGCCCGGGCGGCCCTGTCAAATCCTATAACAATCGCACGCACGATACGTGGCAAAAAAGGTGGCGTGGGGATCAAGACGGCTCCTCTCTATCCCATCCGATTACTGCGGCCTCCCTCATCCCGCGCGCTTCCCAAAATTCGGATCCTGCGAAATCTGTGGGCAGCAGAACAACTTGTCAGACCGAAGATCTCCTCCGCACCGTCACTCGGAGCCTTTCGAGTAAAGAAACTCACTCGACAAAAAGCTAAGAATGGATCAAGGTGACCGAAAAGGAAGTTGTTGTCATTACTCAGGTTCATTGATCCGAAACCAGATATGCTCATGGCATGAAAAATGAGTCGGGGAAATTCTCAACTCCTTCCCCACTCAAACCTCGATCCATTCGGGGGCTAATGATGAAGCCATGTACCTAGGGTAGGGTCATGGCTCTGTCCCAACTGCCCTACCCAAGGACATCTCTAGAAGAAATCACCTTTCAATCGACTTGGAGGCGTTCCACTCGACAGACTCGAAGGCACTCGACCAAGAAGCAATCACTCGACCAAGACCAAACCACTCGACGACTAGGAGACCTAAAGGCACTCGCATGCTAACGGTCGATTATTAAGTAGCCTTTATGGTCATCATAGCACTTTATTAGGGGCGTTACCAGTAACGCCCGACCTTAATGTATTTAAAACCCTGCATAACTGAGGGCCGGAGGGGGCCGGCAAACTCTATATAAGCCACCCCCTCCTCAGTGAAAAGGGTTCGCACCCCTGTAATTCATACACGCATAATCCAGTCGACCGCCTCTGGGCTCCGAGACATAGGGCTATTACTTCCTCCGATAAGGGCCTGAACTTGTAAACCTCGTGTGCTTACAACTTCTCCATAGCTAAGATCTTGCCTCTCCATACCTACCCCCCTACATTACTGTCAGACTTAGAACCACAACAGTACATACTGCATCAACTGTAAAATCTACGAAGGAGATTTGCATTCCATGGCCGCTCCATCTCCTTGCCGGAGTCGTCCCTCTTGCATGCTCGAGGCTTCTAAGCGTCGATCAGATAGTAGGAGTTGTTGCCTAACACCTTGCTGATGATGAAGGAGCCTTCCCAAGGCACCGAGAGCTTGTGCTGGTCGGCTGTTCGGTGGACTAGCCGGAGCACAAGGTCTCCTTCTTGGAAATATCTCGGCTTGACCTTCCAGTTGTAGTATCGGCGTAGGCTCTGCTGGTAGATGCTGGACCGGCTGACTGCCAGCAACCGACCCTCTTCCAGCAGATCGACGCTGTCTTGATGTGCTTCTTCTGCCTCCTCTTCGGTGTACATGGTGACTCGAGGGGAGTCGAATTCTATGTCCGTTGGGATGACGGCTTCGGCACCGCAGACGAGGAAGAAAGGCGTGAAGCCAGTTGACTTGTTCGGAGTTGTGCGCAGACTCCAGAGGACGGCTAGCAGCTCGTCGAGCTAGCAGTCGGCCGACCGCTCCAAAGGCTCGACCAGTCGGGGCTTGATGCCGGACAAAATAAGGTTGTTTGCTCGCTCCACCTGGCCGTTTGACTGCAGATGAGCAACGGGCGCTAGGTCCAGTCAGATGCCCTGCGTCGCGCAGAAACGGGCCAAGGCACCCTTGGCGAAATTTGTGCCGTTGTCGGTGATGATGCTGTGTGGTATGTCGTACCGGACGATGATGTTGGAGATGAAAGTCACACCAGTCGGACCATTCAACTTCTTGATTGGCTTTGCTTCTATCCACTTGGTGAACTTGTCCACCGTGACAAGCAGATGCGTCAGGCCACCTCTTGCCGTCTTGAATGGTCCCACCATATCCAGGCCCCAGAAAGCAAATGGCCGAGCTATGGGAATTGTCTTGAGTGCAGAAGCCGGCTGATGAGGCTTTGAACGAAACTTCTGGCACCCTTTGCATTTCTGGACCATGCTCTTGGCGTCTTCCAGGGCAGTTGGCCAGAAAAAACCATGGCGGAAAGCCTTGGCGACTAGCGCTCTTGAAGCCGCATGGTTGCCACATTCGCCTTGATGGATGTCTTTGAGAATTGCTTGGCCTTGCTCCGGCTCAATGCAGCGCTGGTAGAAACTGGTGACACTGTGCCTCACGAGCTCTCTATTGACTATGGTGTATGCTTTCGCCTGTCGTTGCACTTGCCTAGCCGAGATCTCATCAGTCGGCAATTCCTTGTTTACCAGAAACTTGAGGATGGGCTGTGCCCATGAAGGTGCTGTGATTTCTTCAACTATTGGGACTGCAACTGGGACGAGGGTGGTTGGGCCGGGAGGCGGCGGGTTGGAGTCGGCCACTGCCGCCGCTTGCTGGGTCGATAAAGTCTTAGGGCCGATTGCTGCAGACCCCGGGACGGGCTTTGCAGTCCCCGGGCTGGCCGCTGCAGTCCCCGGGCCGGTCTCCAAAATCCCTGGGCCGGGTGCGACTGCTGCAGTCCCTGAGCCGCCTGTCAGAATTCCCGTGTCGACTGCTCGAACTCTTGAGCCAGATCCAACTGCTTTGGTAGGAGCCAGCACGAAGATGGAATCCGACTCTGGCGATGGCTTGACAGACGGCTTGAGGAGGTGTTGTAGGGCGACGCCGGTTGGTATTCCTTGACGGGTGGAGCCGATTCACGCCAAGGCGTCTGCTTGCTCATTGTCGTTTCTTGGCACATGGAGAAACTCGCACCCATCGAAATACCCACTGAGCTGCTGTACGAGGAAACGATAGCTCGCCATTTTTGCATCCTTGGCATCCCAGTCGCCTGACGACTGCTGGACCACCAAGTCAAAGTCACCATAGCATATGATCCAGCAAATGTCGACTTCTTTGGAAAGCCGAAGCCCGTGAATGAGTGCCTCGTATTCAGCGACGTTGTTGGAAGCAACAAAATGGATTTGCAACACATATCTGAGCTTGTCGCCTTTGGGAGAGGTGAGGACGATGTCATCTCCCAAACCGGTGCGCATCCTGGAACCATCAAAGTGCATCCGCCAATGGGTGGAGTCTGGCGCCGGTGGCAGGTACTGGGTCTCCGCCCAGTCGATGAAGAAGTCGGCCAGCGCCTGTGACTTGATGGCTATGTGAAGCTGGTAGTAGATGGTGTAGGGGGCCAAATCTATGGCCCATTTGGCCACTCGGCCAGAGGCATCTCGGCTTCCAATGATCTCGGCGAGCGGGGCAGTGCAGATAATAGTGATCGGGTGCTCTTAAAAGTACGACTTCAATTTTTTGGCGGTGAAATGCATGCCGTAGCACATCTTCTAATAGTGGGGGTAGTTTTGCTTGGAGGTTGACAGTACTTCACTCAAGTAGTACACCGGTCTCTGGACTGATAGTGCCTTTCCTTCCTCCTTGCGTTCTACCACTATGACTGTGCTGGCCACCCGGCTGGTGGCGGCGATGTAGAGGAGCATGGGCTCCTTAGGAGTCGGAGCCGCCAGGACAGGTGGAGTGGTCAACATCTTCTTGAGCTGGAGAAATGCTTCATCCGCCTTGTCGTTCCACTCGAAAAAAGTGGTCTTCTTCATGAGCTGGTACAGGGGGAGAGCCTTCTCTCCTAGCCGACTGATGAAATGGCTGATGGATGCCAAGCAGCTGGTGAACTTTTGTACGTCGAGCAGTCGGGTGGGCACTTCCATCCTCTCGATAGCCTTGATCTTCATAGGGTTGCACTCTATGCCGCGTTCCGAGACCAGGAAGCCAAGGAGCTGGCCGGCAGGCACTACGAAGACGCATTTCTCCAGGATGAGCTTGATCTGAAATCGGTCCAGGTTCTCAAAGGTCTCCTTGAGGTCTTCTCGCAGCATTCCACGCTTCTTTGTCTTCACCATGAGATCGTCCACGTAAATGTGGGCGTTTCTACCGAGTTGCTTGAGGAGACACTTTTGCATGCAATGTTGAAACGTGGCGCCGACATTCCTCAAGCTGAATGTCATGGTTAAGTAGCAGAAGGCTCCAAATGGCGTGATGAAGGCGGTCTTCAGTCGATCGGCCGGGTCCAGCTTGATCTGGTGATACCCTGAGTATGCATCCAAGAAACTCAACAGCTCGCATCCGGCTGTAGAGTCTATCACTTGGTCAATTCTTGGCAAATCGAACGGGTCTTTGGGGCAGGCTTTCTTGAGGCTGGTGTAATCAATACACATGCACCATTGCTTGTTTTTCTTTAGCACAAGGACTGGGTTGGCCAGCCACTCTGGGAAGAATGCTTCCATGATGAAGCCGGCTGCTTCTCTTCTCTTCTAACAGGCGGCGCAAGGGCTGCCTGACCGGCTTGGCATCAGATCGGACATGTAACTTGTGCTCGGCGAAATCCGTCAGAACACCCAGCATGTCTTTTGGTGACCATGCAAAGATGTCCCGATTTTCATAGAGGAAATCGAAGAGCTCGCCTTCCTATTTGCTGTCGAGGTTTGCACCTACAACATCGTACCTCTTCGGGTGCTCCGGGTCCAAGGGAATCTTCTTTGTCTCCTTGGCCGGCTTGAACTTGGTCAAGAAGCTGCCTCTCGGCTGCTTGGGGTGTGGTGACATCTCCGGCTGCTTGCCTGCCATCGCCACAACTCGGTCAAGAAGCTGCCTCTCGGCTGCGATCACGAGAAACTCGGCCAGTCGACTGCTTTCAGCAGCAAAAGCGGACAACTTCTTGTAGTCCCCGGTTATGGTCAGAATTCCCTTAGAACTCGGCATCTTCATCTTGAGGTAAGCGTAATGGGGGACCGCCATGAACTTGGCCAGTGCAGGTCAGCCAAGTAGCGCATGGTATGGGCTCTTGAGGTCCACTACTTCAAACCAGACTGGCTCTCGTTGGAAGTTATCCTTGTCCCCAAAGAGGACGTCAATTTGGATCTTGTCGATTGGTGAGCAGGAAATGCCAGGAACTATGCCATGGAATACAGTCTGGCTGAGCTGAAGCTGCCTTTGTCTGATTCCTAACTTCTCCATGGTATCTTTGTACAGAATGTTGATGCTGCTGCCGCCATCTATCAGAACTCAGGAAAACCGAATAGCTCGCTTATCAGTTACAAAGGTGGCATCTAGAACCAGGGCGTAGGAACCGGGATTGGGCATCACATCCGGGTGGTCAGCTCTGCTCCAGTTGATGGGCTTCTCGGACCAATGCATGAACTCGAGGGTCTCTGATGTTACTGCATTCACTTCTTGTTGTCGTTGCCGTCTGCTGTGCTTATTGTCGGCCATGCTGGTGAACACGACATAAGCTCCGTGCTCTTCAGGGTACTCGTCTTGTACGGCTCCGACTGGTCGAATGGTTGGCTGCTGAGGGGGAGGGGCGGTTGCTGCCCAGCAGGCGGAGGAGGCGGATGGTCGTCTCCCTTAGCGATCCTGGTCAGCCAATGGCACTTCCGAGTGGTATGGTTGGACGACTTCGCACCACTGTGGAATTTGTAGGGTGCATCAAGAGTCTGCTCATATGAGAAGGCTGGCAGCCAATTGGACTTGCCGCCCTTCGGGCGTTTGGACGGAGGCTGCCCATCCAGCTGCTGGTCTTCGACTGCCGCCACCTCCTGGCTTACGGAAGCCGACTATATGGCTTTGCTCTTGTTGTCACTTTGTTGCTGGCACCGGCTGGTGTCTCCAGCCGGGGTTCGAGGAGCCTCAGGGGCTACTTTGCCAGACGCATCAACTTGAATTTCTGCCTTCATGGAGGAGTCGGCCGTGGCATATTTATCTGCTATGATCAGCAGCTCGTCAAGGGTCGCCGGCTTGTCGCAGAGGAGCGGTGCTTGAGGAGGGTGCCCTCCCGGCACCCAGCGGTGAAGTACTTGATAGCCTGCACCTCGTGCATGCCTTCGTAAGAGTTGCGGAGCTCGGCCCAGCATGTGAGGTAGTTGTGAGTTGACTCATTGGGGCCTTGCACGCACAATGAGAGCTGGCGAGGCTTGGGCGGCCGCTTGTACGTGCTGGCGAAGTTGCGGATGAAGGCCTCGGTAAACTCAACCCAACTGTTGATGCTACGAGGCTTCAGACTGTTCAGCCATGTCCCGGCTGTGCCCTGGAGCATGAGCGGAACATACTTCACGGCAACGCGCTTGTTGCCGTTGGCTATGCTGACGGCACTGGAGTAGTCGACCAGCCAGTCCTCCGGCTTCATGGAGCCGGTGTATTTGGGCGTGTCTCTTGGGATTGTGAACCCTTTGGGGAAGGGCTCGTCTCGAATGCGAGGGCCGAAACAGGGCGGGCCCAATTCATCTTCCTCTTCTAGCGCCAGGGACCGGTGGAGACGGTCGATCCGGTGCCGAGCATCGTTCTCTCCGACTCCCTCTCAGCGGCCAAGGCGGTCTCCGAGTGTCGGGTGCTTGACAGGTGGCGGGGTGACGTGCCTCTCCCTTCGAGGAGGAGGAGGCGGACAGTCATCCCGTCGTTCCACTCCTCTTGGGTGGCCGTCTTGGTCGCGCTCAATGGTGACGCGAGTCCGGCTGCGGCTAGCAGCCGGCTCCTTGTCTCTTCTCCTGCAGACGTCTCTAGTCGGTGTCCGAGAGGTCGCACCTTGGTCTCGGCGGAGAGGCGGATCATTGTTTTGCCAGTGTAGCGCCTCAGTGCGGCAACCGGCCTCGTGCTACTCAGCAGCCGCATCGAGGAGCCGCTGCACGTGCTCCGCCATCTGGCGACGCTCTTCGCCTTCAAACTTATCTAGTTCTTCTGCTGCCGCCTGGGCAGCTCGGATATTTTCTACGGGCGTGGCGTATACGGGGCGATCCGTCCTGAACAGGCTGGCGATGGCCACGCCGCGCTGCTGGACCGCGCCAAGGCGGTTGGGCCCAGGAGGAGCCAGCGTGCCGCCCATGGCGCGGTCCATCTCGCGTCAGTAGGATTCTGACAGGCGTCTCATGCTAGCCAGCTTCTTGGCGCCCTCGACATGCTCGAGGCGAGATGCTTCCAGCAGCTCGGCGTCGGCGTCTTCTGGGATGGGCGCCGTCAGGTCTTGTAGTGCCATGTTGAGTCGTGAGCATCTCCACCAGAGTGCTCACTGTGGCCGATGACAAGCACCTCCGAGACGGTGCTTTCGCCGCTCTCCTCGCGAGAAGGCGGCTCGTCGTAGACCACCATGTTGGTGGGGAACGTGTCAAGCGACGTAGTGTCGGAGTCAACAAGCATCGGGTCGGTGGAGCCAACGGATTCCAAATCCGCAGCGGGCTCGCTGGCGACGTGGAGCTGATCGAGGAGGCTGACGAGGCGGCTCTCGGGGCCGTCATCGCCCGCATCGGACGCCGGCTCGTCAGAGAGGCGGACCTCGCCAACAAGGTTAGCGAGGCAGCTCGCTGCACAGGCGAGCTCCGCGCTGCGCAGCGCGTCAGCACAGACTCCGTCTGGCGTGCCGGGCTGGCTATGCTCGCCAGGGAGAAAAAGGGTTCCCGTCCAGAACAGGTCTCCGAACGACGGTGCACCTCGCCCCACGGTGGGCGCCAAATGTCGGGGGTTGGGTGCGACATATGCCAATGGATGGCTTATCATGGTGGGAGCATGTAGAACGTCGCCGCTGCCCGGAAGCGGGATGAGGCGTAGACATGTACACCGGCGAACTTTACCCAGGTTCGGGGCTCTCCTAGGAGATAACACCCCTAGTCCTACTCTGCGGGGTCTCCGCATGATCACTAAGGCTCAAGTGTGTACAATGGTGCTCCTCGAGCTGTATGCTAGAGGTGGGAGAAGGCAAGGCTTGCTCTCTCCTCCCCTAGGTATGAATCTAGTCCTATCCGGATGCGAACCCTTTGCATGGGTGCCCTGGGGGGTTTATATAGGCCTACCGCCAGGGGTACAATGGTACTCCGGCAGGGCATAGGGCTCGGTTGTCTGTCTCTCTGGTCGCCGGCTTCTCCGCCGACTGTTGGGTCCCGCCGCCTGGTGGGCCCCGATGCCTCGCGGGTCCTGCCGGCTGTGGATTACTGTAGCCGCGTTGCTAATAACGCGTGCTCGGTGTGGGAGGCATGGCTACAGTCCCACCACCTAGTGGGAGATCACCGTAGCCATTCTGCATCTTATCTGGTTAATTATGCGTGGGGCCCTAAGGAAGCATCGGGCCAGCTGCTGGGAGCCGGCCTCCCTCAGGTCCGACTGGTGCGGCTCCCGCTGCCCTCCGGGCTCTCGCTGACCGGTAGGGCCCGCTGTCCTTGGTCCGTATCGACAGGCGGTCATGGGAGCAGGACTTGGCCTGTCAGGAGTGACGTTAAGGGCAAAGTGGCAATGCCGGGCGGAGATCACCGCTGGTATGAGGCACTATGACCATGCCCGCTCTTAGATTCGTGGGGGGGTTGGGCTACACTATTGCCTCACCCTGTCATGTCTTCTTTAATGGGGGCGCAGACTTTGAGGGCACCGTGGGGTGACTGCTAGGGAGCCGGCCTCTCTGGAGGCCGCCTGCCAGGAGTCGGCCTGTCTTGGAGCCGCCTTCCTGAGCATGGCCGCCTTGTAGTAGTCGGTCGTCCAGCCAGCCGGCCTTCAGAAGGCGGCGCTTCACCTCGACGTCTTGAGGGGCACAGCCGGCCCAATGTCTTGAAAGGTTCTGGGCCTCGGGTTAGGCTACCAGTGGCCCATTACTCCGACATGAAGACCTCGGGCATTTGAGGAAGCCCATCATCGGAATATACAAGCCAAGTTCTATAATGAAAATTCCCACTAGTATATGAAAGTGATAACTCAAGAGACTCTCTATATAAAGAACATGGTGCTACTTTGAAGCACAAGTGTGGTAAAAGGATAGTAACATTTCCCCTTCTCTCTTTTTCTCTTTTTTTGTTTCTTGTTTTTTTTGTTTTTTTGGTGGGCTTCTTTGGCCTCTTTTTTGGGGGCTTCTTTGGCCTCTTTTATTTTATTTTAAAGTCCGAAGTCTCATCCCAACTATTGGGGGAATCATAGTCTCCAACATCCTTTCTTCACTGGGGCAATGCTCTAATAATGATGATCATCACACTTCTATTTACTTATAACTCGATACTAGAACAAAGATATGACTCTATATGAATGCCTCCGGCGGTGTACCGGGATGTGCAATGATCTAGCGTAGCAATGACATCAAAAAATAGACAAGCCATGGAAACATCATGCTAGCTATCTTACGATCATGCAAAGCAATATGACAATAAATGCTCAAGTCATGTATATGATGATGATGGAAGTTGCATGGCAATATATCTCGGAATGGCTATGGAAATGCCATGATAGGTAGGTATGGTGGCTGTTTTGAGGAAGATATAAGGAGGTTATGTGTGATAGAGTGTATCGTATCATGGGGTTTGGATGCACCAGCGAAGTTTGCACCAACTCTCAAGGTGAGAAAGGGCAATGCGTGGAACTGAAGAGGCTAGCAATGCCCTCGAAGCAAAGTATTACTACGCATGCCCCTAGGGGGATAGATTGGTAGGAAAAGACCATAGCTCGTCCCCGACTGCCACTCATAAGGAAGACAATCAATAAATACCTCATTCTCCAACTTCGTTACAAAACGGTTCACCATACGTGCATGCTACGGGACTTGCAAACCTCAACACAAGTATTTCTCAATTTCACAATTACTCAACTAGCATGACTCTAATATCACCACCTTTATATCTCAAAACTATTGCAAGGAATCAAATATATCATATTCAAAGATCTACAAGTTTTATGTACGATTTTATGACTAACCATGTGAATGATCAATTACTGTCATCTCTCTAAATAGATATAAGTGAAGCAAGTGAGTTTAATTCTTTGTACAAAAGATAAGCCCACTCTCTAACAAATATAAGTGAAGCAAAAGAGCATTCTACAAATGGCGGTTTTCTATGTGAAGAGAAACAGGCAATCCAAACTTCAAATGATATAAGCGAAGCACATGAAGCATTCTATAAAGCCATACTCAAAAGATATAAGTGAAGTGCAATGAGCATTCTATAAATCAACCATGGACTATCTCATACCAGCATGGTGCGTCAAATAAAAATGAAAACTAAATGCAAAAGACGCTCCAAGATTGCACATATCGCATGAACGAAACGAATCCAAAAACATACCGATACTTGTTGAAGAAAGATTGGATGCCTTCCGGGGCATCCCCAAGCTTAGACGCTTGAGTCGCCTTGAATATTTACTTGGGGTGCCTCGGTCATCCCCAAGCTTGAGCCCTTGCCTCTCCTTATTCTCTTCTCATCGAGACCTCCTTGATCTTCGAACACTTCATCCACACAAAACTCAACAGAAAACTTGGTAAGATCCGTTAGTATAATAAAGCAAATCACTACTCTAAGTATTGTTGAAAACCAATTCATATTTTGTTTTTTGAATTGTATCTACTGCAATATAACTTTTCCATGGCTTAATCCACTGATATAAATCGATAGTTTCATCAAAACAAGCAAACTATGCATCAAAAACAGAATCTGTCTAAAACAGAACAGTAAGTAATAATCTGAACATTCACCATACCTATGGTACTCCAAAAATTCTAACAAAATTAGGAAAAATAAATAATTTGTATATAAAGATAGCGCAAAAAGTTTCAGAACCGTTTGACGTTCCAGTAAAAAATGTAAAATCGCGCACTACAGCCAAAGTTTCTGTCCTGCACCGCACAAACCAACAAGTAATCTAAAACATCCTAAAGGCAAACCTTGGCACATTATTTTTATTTTTAAACCTTATAAAAGCACACAACAGAAATAAATGACTCTCTAAAACTTCCGGGTTGTCTCCCTGGCAGCCCTTTCTTTAAAGCCATTAAGCTAGGCATATAGTGCTCAAGTAATGGATCCACCCGGATCCCAAGGTATATCAAAGCCAATTTTAATTAACAATGATTTGGCATTTAGTAGTGAGCATAAGGTAACATTTATCATGTAATGACGAAGTCTAACTCTCCTCCTATGCATAGGCATGTCATAAAAGAACAATTCATGCACACAAAGTAAAGGCCAATGCATAATATAAACGGTTTCTTGCAATTTTTTCGTGTTGGAAACATAAAGAGGCGGAGATGTAGTTCCTCTCTCATAATAATTGCAAGTAGGAGCAGCAAGCACATGCATATTATATCTATCAAAATCATCATGTGTAATAGTAAAAAGCAACCCATCAATATAATCCTTAATAAGGGTAAACTTCTCCGAAATAGTGTAGTTGGGAGAATTCAAAAAGATAATAGGATTATCATGCGTGGGTGCAATAGCAACAATTTCATGTTTATCATAAGGAACTATAGCAAGTTCATCTCCATAAGCATAATTCATATTGGCATCTTGGCCACAAGCATAGCAAGCATCATCAAAAAGGGATATTTCATGAGAATCAACGGGATCATAACAATCATCATAGCTTTCATCCTTCGGTAAGCACGAAGGGAAATTAAACAATGTATGAGTTGAAGAGTTACTCTCATTAGAAGGTGGGCATGGGTGATCAATCCGCTCTTCCTCCTTTTGTTCTTCGCTCTCCTCCTCATCTTTTTCATCCAATGAGCTCACAATGTCATTAATTTCTTCTTCCATAGACTCCTGCAAAATATTAGTCTCTTCTTGGATAGCGGAGGAGTCCTCAATATATGGTTTAATATAAGGATTAGAAGCATAATTATCATAGCAATATTTAAGTATGGAAAAAATTTCAGATATGTAAAGAGTAGCATCATACTTTCCAATCAAAGAAGCAATTTCATAAGCACCTTAAAAGCAACAAATTCTTCAATTTGTTGAACATCATAGTAATTATAAACACCCTTAGCATAACAAGATATGATTCCATTATCGCTAAACTCACATTGGTAGGGAAGGTGTTTCTTAGGGTTTTCAGAACAACAAGTAACATCATATATTTCACATAAATTCCAACCATAGCACTGCAAACGATGAATTTGATCTAGTAAGAGTTCCCCTTTTTGAGATAAGTGGTGTCGCACATAACAAGCATGCTCATCTAAAGATTTGCCCTCAACTAAGCTAGTTGGGGTTTCAGCACGAGCACAAAGGGATCGAAGATGATCCAAGTAAAAAGCTTTAGGAGTGTGATAGATTTTGAGTGGTGCTTCAACCATTGGTGTAGAAGGTACAACTAATTTTTTTGGTATTTTGCGTTCCATATCCATAACTAAATATAGAGAACGAGTTAGAATAGAAAATAAAAATTACTTAGTGATATAGCAAACAAGCACACACGAGAATATTCACCCCATGCTATAACTCCCCGGCAACGGCGCCAGAAAAAGGTCTTGATGACCCACAAGTATAGGGGGTCAATTGTAGCCTCTTTCGATGAGTAAGAGTGTCGAACCCAATGAGGAGCTAAAGGTAGAACAAATATTCCCTCAAGTTCTATCGACCACCGATACAACTCCACGCACGCTTAACGTTCGCTTTACCTAGAACAAGTATGAAACTAGAAGTACTTTGTAGGTGTAACGGGAAAGGTTTGCAAGAATATAAAGAGCACGTAAATAAAAAGTAGGGGCTGTTTAGGTAAAGAAGCAATAAAGTTAGTATAGCGAGTGCAGAAAAGTGGTGGTAGGAGTTGGGAAATTGTCCCTAAGCAATTGACTACTTTACTAGACCGATAGCAATTTTTATGTGGGAGAGGCCAGTTCTAGCATGTCATCCCTGACTTGGAATTCTATGCACTTATGATTGGAACTATTAGCAAGCATCCGCAACTACTAATGTTCATTAAGGTAAAACCCAACCACATCATTAAGATATATTGGTCCCCCTTTAATCCTGTATGCATCAATTTGTTTGCTTGGTTGAAGCTTCTGTCACTCTTGCCCTCCAATACATAGTCCTATCAACATACAACTAACCCTATGGTGTGATCCATGTGCGCGCTCATATGATGGGCACCAAAGGACAGCAACATAACCACAATCAAATTAAACCAATCATAGCAATTCATCAATCACTGATAGGACAACGAAAATCTACTCAGACATCATAGGATGGCAACACATCATTGGATAATAATATGAAGCATAAAGCACCATGTTCAAGTAGAGGGTACAGTGGGTTGCGGGAGAGTGGACCGCTATAGATAGAGGGGGGAAGGTGATGGAGATGTTGGTGAAGATGGCAGAGGTGTTGGTGTAGATTGCGGTGATGATGATGGCCCCCGGCGGCGTTCCGGCGCCACCGTAAGCGAGGGGGAGAGAGCCCCCCCCCCTTCTTCTTCTTCTTACTTGACCTTCTCCCTAGGTGGGAGAAGGGTTTCCCCTCTGGTCCATGGCCTCCATGGAGGTGGAGGGGCGAGAGCCCCTCCGAGATTGGATCTGTCTCTTTGTCTTTCTCTGTTTTTGCGTTCTCAGATTCTGCCCTTTCACCGTTTCTTAAATTCCCGGAGATCCTTAACTCCGATTGGGCTGAAATTTTAACACGATCTCTATCCGGATATTAGCTTTCTTGCGGCGAAAGAAGGGCATCAACCGCCTTACGGGGTGGCCACGAGGGCCCAGGGTGCGCCTGACCTCCTGGGGCGCGCCCCCTGCCTCGTGCCCCCTTAGGTATCATCTCGTGTTGATTCTTCCTCCAAAAAAATCACATATATTCCAAAAAAAATCTCCGTCAGTTTTTATCCCGTTTGGACTCTTTTTGATATGGATTTTCTGCGAAATGAAAAACATGTAACAAATAGGAACTGGCACTTGGCACTGGATCAATATGTTAGTCCCCAAAATAGTATAAAAAGTTGCCAAAAGTATATAAAAGTTGTACAATATTGGCATGGAACAATCAAAAATTATAGATACGACGGAGACGTATCAGCAGGCGTGGGCCTGGCTGTGGCCCCGCAGACATCCTCGGCAAGGGTCTTGCCGAGGGCTCGGCAAGGGTCCCACTGCGGCACCGCGGTAGTCCCCGACAAGGATCTTGCCAGGGGTCTCGTGGATTTCCTTGGCAAGGATATCGCCAAGGATCGTCGTCTTTTGGTTCTCATCTGATCTTGTGTATTTATGATCTCTACAAAGATCTACATGCCACCACGGAGGTGCCTCCCAAGCCTTGGTTCCGATGTGGTTGATGGCGTCGGAAACCCTTGGGCTCAAGAATGGCGTGCTCTGCTGGTGTCAGGCAAGTTGCCCCAGCAAGAGTCTTGCCGAGGGAGTCCCCCTCGCCCTCTTGCTCTATTTGCGCCTCTGGTCTTGGCGTTGCCTTGGTTGTCTTGTGCTCCGACATCCCTCCTATGCCCTGCTCAGTGTGACCGTGGGCGCGGCACTGACTGCCCGTGCACAAGTAAAGGGTTCCAAAAGGAGAGCCCCTACTTTTGTACACTGACAGGAGCCCCCGGGCCTGGACCACACATAAGCACGACGGGTTGTTGGGCTAGGCCCAGAACGATGCGCGGGCAGGTGGGGCGGATTTTTACTGAAGTAACTTTTCCGTGGGATGCACTTCCCCAGGACCCGCGTTGAACGCGCGATGTGGGGGGTCGTGCGTGATGTGTGTAGCATGCGTGGGGTGGTTTCTGCGCGCATGCGTCACATCGTGGTAAAGAGGTGGCTCAAGCCTTCCCCATAAAAAGAGGAAAACGCAAAGGCGTGGCTCATTTACTGAGTGGACTCGGGTCGTGGTCTTCAAGGTGTTTGCGCCCCACGATCACGGGGCGGAGAATGGTCGCCTCACCCCTCCCCTCGAGTTCTGCTCGCTCGCCACGTGTCCCCCGTGCTCCGAAGATGGCAGGCGGCGGGTGTGGGCCTTGAATGATAGGGGGGAACGGGCCGCTGCTGATTGGAGCAGTGGGTCAGCCTCGGTTCTCTGCACCCCTGATGGTCGGATTGGCTGAGTGGGGCGACCAAGCCCCGACCCCTCCCCTCTATAAGAAGGGGGAGGGGCGGCACCCCCACAATCTTTCATCATCCCTTTCCTCCCACTTCGGTTTCGCTCTTTCATCTGCCATGGAAAGAGGGGGCACCGGCCCTTCGACGGTGGCGGCAAGGGTCTCTACTCGACAGCGTGTCCCTCCTTCCCAAGAGCCCGCGGCGGCGGAGCCGGCCATGGGAGGAAGGGGGAGAGGGCGAGGCCGAGGCCGGTGTGGCGCTCGGGGAAGAGGGGTGGGGTGGTGCACCGGCCTTGCCTCCGCCAGCGATGCCTCCCCCAATGGAGAGCCACATCAGGGACCAGCCTCATGAGTTCTTCATCAGGCCGCGTCGGCCACCGCACCGTCGCCTTCGTCTCCCTGCGCCATTCGCTCGAGAGATGGAGCTCGATCCACCCCAGACCCTGAGCTTGCATATGAGGGGCTGCGGGAGGTGGCACGTGGGTCGACGTCGACTTTCCTACCCCTCATGTCATGTACCTTCGTCGCGGATGATAGACTTTTGCTCGTATCCACAGCCTGATAGTGGGGCTCGTTCTGTATTTCAAATTAATGGAGAACGGCCCGCTCTCCATCAAGGTCTTTGGGGACCTTGGAACCCGCCTGAAGTGCTGCGTGGAGAGCTCCTCCGACAATGAAGACTCCTCCTCAAGCGGGAGTGAAGAGGAGGACAGTGACAGCGATGATAAGAGCGTCGAGCGAGGGCATGTCGACCTCGTCTCCGACTGACCGCGTCGCCCCTCCCTACGTTGTGCGCCCTGTCGAGGGCCTTCCTCATCAAGCTCTCCACCGGCGCGTTCCCTGTCTCCTCCTTTTTGCCTTCACCTGCCACACCTGGGAGGAAAAGGGCGAGAACAGGAATCACGGGGCACTTATCTTTTCTAGTTTGTAAGACTGCGGGAACTTGTTAAATTTTAAAATTTGTAATCCCCTTGCTCGTGTACTCATTCCATATGAATTGTACTTGTTTGCAACGTATGAATGAAAGAAAGGGTGTTTGCCAGGTTTCGTTTGCGCGTGGGTGAGGGCCACACCGAGGAACGCGTCCTCATTATCTTAAGATAAACATGGTATCCCGGCAACAGGCCTTGCCGTCCTCCTGCTCTATGGCTCGACTACACTCACGCTCTTGGCGGAGGTAGTGGCCGAGTAGGATTAGGCCTTTCGCTCGCCCTCTTCACATCGCACTACAACCAAGTCCCGGTCCAAAGTAGAGTTTTTGGACACGGGACGGAGGAGGTAAGATGGTATGAGAGCGAGCGGAGCCTTATATGTTCAAGGTTCATATGGGCGCACGGAGTGGGGGAGAAAAACTTATCTGACATTGCAGCCCTCGGCAACCTTGGCTTGCCGCGGTAAGATCATTGTGTCTACAGCCCCCGGCAACCTTGGTTTGCCGGGGCCGGAGCGTCGGCTTGTTCTTTTTCTTCCCAATAGCTCAGCAGAAATGTCCATGTACCCTGCGAACCAAAGAAGACGGAAAGGAACAGAGTGATGCACACTCGACCTCTATGCTAGGGGTTAGCCTCCGCTAAGCACTATCAACCCTAACCGAGGGAGAGACTCAACCTAGCATGCATGCTAAAACTTAGGGCGCCAGCGCTTCATTTATTTATGCTCAGGGTTTGCGCCTGGCTTTGTACAAAGGGTTAAATGCCTTGCTGGCAAGGCTTGTACAGAAGGTCGTTTGCCGGGGGGCCTGGCAACCGCGCCTTATGGATAAAACTTGCGAAGATGTTTGATGTTCCAGGAGTTGCTTACTAGAATGCCATCTTCGATCTCCAGGCGGACTGCACGAGGCCTGGTGACTCGTATTACCCGATAAGGGCCTTCCCACTTCGGTGTCAACTTATTGGAATTCTTGGCCGACTGAACGTGTCAAAGAACAAGGTCGCCTTCTTCAAAGCTTCGGGCATGAACCTTGCGGCTATGGTAGCGGTGCGTAGCGTGCTACTTGTATAGCCACCCGAAGACGATCTTCCTCAAGGGGCGTTGCGTCATCTTGCCGCAACTTCTCTTGCTCAAGCTGATCATAAGCGAGCACTCGAGGTGACCCGTATGTGAGTTCCATGGGGAGAACTCCTTCTGCCCTGTAAACGAGGGAGAAGGGTGTCTGACCGGTGGCTCGATTTGGCGTCGTTCTGATCGACCAAAGAACCGCCGACAATTCATCAATCTAGTGTCATCCGCTCCTGTGTAGCCTGTCAAAAGTCCTTGTTCGGAGGCCTCGCAACAATTCAGCATTTTCCCTCTCAGCCTGGCCGTTGCTCCGTGGATGTGCAACAGAAGCAAAACAGACCTTGCTGCCGAGGTCCTGGACGTACTGCATGAAGGCGTGGCTCGTGAACTATGTGCCGTTGTCGGTGATGATTCTATTTCACACACCAAAATGGTGGACTAGCCCTTGAAGAGTTTGACAGCTGATTGTGTTGTCACCTTCCTCACTGCCTCCACCTCCAGCCACTTTGTGAACTTGTTGATTGCAACGTACAAGTACTCAAAGCCTCCGACAGCACGGGGAAAGGGGCCCAGTATGTTGAGCCCCCAGACCGAGAATGGACAGGAAAGAGGGATTGTTTGGAGCGCGTGAGCTTGTTGATGAAGCTTCTTCAAATGGAACGGACACACTTCACACTTGGTTACCAGTGCCGTTGCATCCTAGAGGGCAGTGGGCCAGAAGGAACCTTTCCGGAATGCCTTGTCGGCAAGGGCCTTCGACCCTATGTGGGAGCCACACATGCCCCCCTGTATCTCTGCTAACAGCTCCAGTCCTTCCTCCCAGGGAATGCACTTCGATTTCACACCGTTTGGTCTTTTTCTGTAGAGGGCGTCGTTGACGAACTGATACATGGCAGACTGACGGGCTACTTTCTCTGCTTCCTCCTGCTCCTCATGGAGTTCCCCTGTTTGGAGGAATCAGACGGTATGCTGCGCCCATGCCGGAGCCTGTGGCTCGACGGTAAGGACTAAAGGCACCCCCTCTGCCATGGGACCGGCTATCTTTATAGCCAGGGTTTGACGCCCCGCCGGAGTCGGTTGCCCCATGGTAGGCTCAGCGTCCACAACAACATCTTTGCCGGCGGCTCCTGGGAGCCCGGCAAGAAAGTACTTGTCGGAGCCTGATTTCCTTCGCTTGTTCTGCTCTGTTGATAGTTCAACGGATGGTTGAGTCAACCGAAGCACAAAAGTACCTGGTTCCACAGGTAGTTTGAAGGCGATGCGCTTCGATAGGTAGTCGGCGATGTCGTTCTCCACTCGGGGAACATGCTCCGCCTCTATACCATCAAAACACTCCTCCAGCTTCCACACCTCATCTACGTAGGCCTCCATCAACGGGCTTTGATAATCTTTGTTGACTTGCCTGACGACAAGCTGTGAATCACCCCTGACGATGAGCTTCTTAATCCCGAGGTCTACCGCGATCCTGAGACCGGCAAGCAAACCCTCGTATTCAGCAGTGTTGTTCGTGGACATCTCCCTGGGAAAGTGCATCTGGATTATATACTTGAGGTGCTCTCCGGTGGGTCCAATGAGCAGCACACCAGCACCGGCGCTGGCGCCTTGCAGCAAGAAAGCCCCTTCAAAGTACATAATTCGGTTGCAACTTGCCTCCTTGCCGGGAGGGCGGTCTCCTGGATCTCTTCATCGGGCATCGAGGTCCACTCGGCAATGAACTCTACCAAGACTCTGCTCTAGATTGTTGAAGTACTTTCGAACTTCAAACCAAAGCTTGACAGTTCCACGGCTCACTCCAAAATCCTCCCGGTTGCGTATGGGTTATGCAATATCCGTTACAACGCGAGGCGGGTGACGAGGTGATTTCCTGTGCTTGGAAGTAATGACGCAGCTTCCTTGAGGCCATAAGGAGGCCGAAGAGCAATTTCTGCACACCGGAGTACCTTGACCTAGCCCCTGCAAGAGGGAGCTGACAAAGTAAACAGGGTGCTACATCATTTTCTTCTTCTGCACCACTTCGTTTGGTTACGTAGGCCCTGTCCTGCCAGCGTCAGGCTCTGTCGGGGGTCTTTCCTTGCCGGCATCAGGCCCTGCCGGGGGGAGCTCTGGCTTGCCATCCACCAGTCCTGCCATTGCCACTGCCTCTTCGTCGACCTCTCTCTGCGCCACTAGCGGGGCACTGACCACTTGATTCATTGCCGCCAAATACAGCAGCAATGGCTCTTGTGGTTTGGGCGCAACCAGTATCGGTGTACAGGAGAGGTATTTCTTCAGATCCTGCAGTGCTGCTTCGGCCTCTGGGGTCGATTCCATTGAGCCAGCCTTTTTCAAGATTTTGAAAAAGGGAATGGTGCGCTCAGCAGATTTGGAGATGAATCTGCTCATGGCGGCAACGCAACCAGTGAGCCGACGCACATCCTTGATCCGCTTGGGCGCCTCAATCTGCTCAATAGCCTTGATCTTGTCTGGATTCGCCTCGATCCCACGCTGTGACACAAAGAACCCGAGAAGTTTGCCGGATGGAACGCCAAAGACACAATTCTCAGGGTTCAACTTGAGGTTGATCCTACGCAGATTTGCAAACGTCTCTTCCAAATCTTGCACAAGTGTCGCCCTGTCCTTGGTTTTGACCACTATGTCATCCATAGAAGCTTCCATATTTCTATGTAGCTGGGGATCAAAACCGATCTGGACTGCCCTTGCAAACGTCGAGCCAGCACTCTTCAACCCGAAAGGCATCCGTAAAAAGCAATACATGCCACATGGGGTGATGAACGTTGTCTTCTCTTCGTCTTCTCTTGTCATGAAGATCTGGTGGTACCCCGAGTAGGCGTCAAGGAATGATAATAGATCACACCCGGCCGTAGAGTCAACAATATGGTCAATGCGTGGCAACGGGAAAGGGTCTTTGGGACAAGCCTTATTGATATCTGTGTAGTCAATACACAGCCTCCACTTCCCATTTGCCTTGCACACCACCACCGGATTGGCCAACCACGTCGGATGGAGTACTCCTCTCACCAAGCCTGTTGCTTCCAACTTCCTGATCTCCTCCGTAATGAACTCCTGTCATTCCAAAGCTTGCTTCCTGACCTTCTGCTTGACGGGTCGTGCATGAGGACAGACAGCAAGATGGTGCTCAATCACCTCCCTGGGAACGCCGGGGATGTCGGATGCTTGCCATGCAAACACGTCAACATTCGCCTACAGGAAGGTGACGAGCGTGCTTTCCTATTTGCTGTCTAGGGTGGAGCTTATGGTGAAAGCCCCTCCCATGCCATCCTCCCCGACAGACACCCTCTTGGTCTCTGGTGGTGCAGCTCTGGATTTCTTGCTCTTGTTGGTAGAGCTCTCAGGCACATCCTCGACGGGAGCACAACACTCCGAAGAGGTGCGCTTGCCGGAGTGGGTGTGAGAGGTCTTGCTAGTCTTCTTCTCTCCCGGGGCTCCAGCGGCAGGAGAAAGTGCCTTGGCAGCAGTCGCCGCAACTGCTTCCCGGTAGAGTTGGTCGGTGCAGAGCAGTGTGTCCTTCTTGTCAGAGAGGACGGTGATGATGGTCATCGGCCCAGGCATCTTCATTGTGTTGTAGGCGTAATGTGACGCCGCCATGAACTTGGCTAGTGCTGGGCAGCCGAGAATCCCGTTGTAGGGCAAGGGGATCTCGGCTACATCGAAAACAACCCTCTCCATCATGTAGTTTAACTCGCCTCCAAACGTCACGGGCAGCGTGACCTTACCTGTAATGCCCCGACACACCCGCTGGTGGTCGTTACTCCTGGAGGGATCTAGACTGGCCCCACAGATCAATACTAGTCTTTTCTGTGCACTTTGTCCTCACTCGTGCGCACCCGGGAGCAACTTCCCGGTCGGTCACCCATCCCGACACTACTCCAAGCTGAGCATGCTTAACTTTGGAGTTCTGTCCGAATGGGCTCCCGGAAAAGAAGGAATTCCTTATTCATATGAGTAGTCTATCATCCCTATTAAGCCAGGCTATCACATACACTCCCACTCAGAGGAACCGACGTCCTTGTCGGGCCACAGGAACGTTCCCTCTTGGCACATACGTTTGTGCATCCAGTCCGGTACATGTGTCATGTCGGGTGCCACGACGGGTCACAAACGTCATGAACAACATGACCGCACACCTGTTCGCAACCATCCGTGTAACCGCGAGGGTCGGCTCTGATACCAAATTGTAACGCCTCGGACACACCCGCCGGTGGTCGTTACTCCTGGCGGGATCTAGACTGGCCCCATAGATCAATACTAGTCTTTTATGCGCACTTTGTCCTCACTCGTGCGCACCCGGGAGCAACTTCCCGGTCGGTCACCCATCCTGACACTACTCCAAACTGAGAACGCTTAACTTTGGAGTTCTATCCGAATGGGCTCCCGAAAAAGAAGGAATTCCTTATTGATATGAGTAGTCTATCATCCCTATTAAGCCAGGCTATCACATTACCCTTCGGCTGACTCCTCCCCGGGTTGACCCCTTGAAACGTGCCCGTCTCTTCGAGGTCTCCATCAAGAATATGCAGCCTTTTGATCACAATGGGCGAGATCAAGTTCAGACCGGCCCCGCCATCAACTAGCATCTTCGTCACCTTGAGGTTGTGTATTGTTGGCGAGACCAACAACGGCAAACACGCGACCGCAGTTGTGTGATCAGGGTGGTCCTCGGTGTCAAAAATGATAGGCGTGTTGTACCACTTCAGCGGCATCTGAGCATTGAGCGATGGTTCCGTTGCTGTGATCTCATGCGCTCACTGCTTGAGCTGTCGGTGAGAGGTATGCAGCGAGGCGCCACCGTCGACGCACATGGCCTCCATAGCTGTCGAAGTAATGGGCCACGGGTAGGCTAACCCGAGCCCCAGATCCTTTCAACAAATCGGGGCAGGCTGCGCCCCTCAAGACCCTAGGACAAAGAGCCGCCTTTTGAGAAGTCGGCGGCGAGGCAACCGACTAGCCACTCACGGCCGAGTCCCAGGAACGACTTCAGGATAAGCCGACTCCTGACTGACGACTTCCCGAGAAGCCGGCCTTGGGGAGTCAGACCACGACTCCAACAAACCCCATGTCCTCAACAAGAGGGACAGGACAGGGGAGTGGCTATAGTGAAGCCTGCTCCCACCCCTTTCCAGGGGCAGGCATGGCCACAGTACGCCGTACCCGTGGAGATCTCCGTGCGGCGTGTCACTGTTGCCATGCCGGCCCTGACGTCAGCATCGGTGGACCGAATCCTGTGCCCACGACGGCTTGCCTGTACGACCCTGGGGCGGCGGGTCCCACCAGCCAGCGGGACCCCAGAAGACGACAAGTGCGCCACCAGTCGGACCCGTTGGGAGTCGGGCCCCGAGAGTCGGCCAGCCCCTCCCCCGGGGCCCACGCGCCATTTACCAGATGTGACTGAGAGTGGCAACAGTGATCGCCCGCCAGGCGGCGAGGCTGTTGCCACGACTCCATGACCAAGCCCGCGTCATTAGAAGCACGGCTACAGTAATCAGCATCCGGCAAGACCCACCCGCGGCGGACCCGGCTTGTCGGCTCCGTACCGAGCCAGTCGGCGGAGAAGACGGAGGCCGGAGGCACTGACGGCTGGGCCCATGTCCAGCCGGATTACCATTGTACCCTTGGGGGGGTAGGCCTATATAAACCCCCAGGGCACCCATGCAAAGGGTTGGAATCCATTAGCACTAGACCAGATCATATAGGAAGGAGTGAGCTAGCCTTGCCTTCTCCTACCTCTAGGAAACAGCTCAAGGAGCAACCGTGTAAACACTTTGCCATAGTGATCATGCGGAGACCTCGTAGAGCAGCAGTAGGGGTATTATCTCCCCGGAGATCCCTGAAGCTGGGTAAGATTCGCCGGCGTGCATGTCTTCGCCTCATCCCGTTTCCAGGCATCGGCGACGTTCTACTCGCCCCCACCATGATAAGCCATCCTTTGGCATATGTCGCACCCAAACCCTGACATTTGGCGCCCACCGTGGGGCATGGTGCACTGTTGTCCGGAGACCTGCTCTGCACGGGAACCCTTTCCCTCCCTGGCGAGCGCAGCCAGCCAGGCACGCCAGACAGAATTTGCGCTGACGCGCTGCACAGCGTTGAGATCGCCTGCGCAGCCAGCTGCCTCGCCAAACTTGTCGGCGAGGTTCGCCTCTCCGACGAACCTACATCCAACGCATGCACGGGCGGCTCCGAGAGCCTCCTCGTGGGCCTCCTCGACCAACTCCATGTCGCCGGCGAGCCTGCCGTGGACTTGGAGTCTGTAGGTTCCACCGACCCGATGCTGGTCGACTCCGACACCGCGTCGCTTGACACGTTCCCCACTAATGTGGTGGTCTACGACGAACCTCTCCCTCGCGCGGAGAGCGACTGAAGCACCATCACCGAGGTGCTTGTCATCAATCATGACGAGCCTCCCGGCGGAGGACCGCATGACCCACTTGGCATGGCACTACAAGACCTGACTGTGCCCATTCTGGAAGACGCTGACGTGGAGACGTTGGAGGCGCGCCGCCTTCAGCTCATCGAAGGCGCGAAGAAGCTGGCTAGAATGAGACGCTTGTCAGAAGCCTACCTGCGAGAGATAGATCGCGCTGTTGGTGGCTCGCCAGCCCCAGCTGGGCCCAGCCGCCTTGGTGCAGTCCAGCAGCGCGGCGTAGCCATCACCAACCTGTTCGGGGCAAGTCGCCCTGTGTACGCTACGCCTACGGAGAACATTCGAGCCGCCCAGGCGGCGGCGGACGAGCTGGACAATTTCGAGGGTGAAGAGCGCCGCCTGATGATGGAGCGAGTCCAGCGGCTCCTTGACGCGGCTGTCGCGCAGAACGAGGTCGGCTGCCGCACGGAGGCACCGCAATGGCAAAACGGCGACCTTCGCCAAGATCAAGGCGCGACATCTCGGACGCCGACTGGCGGCGCCCGAGGAAAAAGAGACAAGGATCCGACTGTCAGCCACAGTCGGACTCACATTACCATAGAGCGCGACCAAGACGGCCGCCCGAGAGAAGTAGAACGACGGGACGACTGTCTGCCTCCTCCTCCTCGCAAGGAAAGGTGAGTCTCCCCGCCGCTTGTTGATCATCCGACTCTCGGCGACCGCCTTGGCCGCCGAGAGGGAGTCGGGGAAAATGACGCCCGCCACTGGATCGACCGACTTCACCGATCCCTGGCGCTGGAATAAGAAGACGAGTTGGGTCCGCCTTGTTTCGGGCCCCGCATTCGAGACGAGCCCTTTCCCAAAGGGTTCACACTCCCAAGAGACAAGCCCAAGTACACCGGCTCCGTGAAGCCGGAGGACTGGTTGGTCGACTACTCCACGGCTGTCAGCATAGCGAACAGCAACAAGCGTGTCGCCGTAAAATACGTTCCGCTCATGCTCCAGGGCACGGCCAGGACATGGCTGAACAGCCTGAAGCCCCGCAGCATCAACAACTGGGTCGACTTCACCGAAGCATTCGTCCGCAACTTCACCAGCACGTACAAGCATCCTCCCAAGCCTCGTCAGCTTTCCTTGTGCATGCAAGGTCCCAACGAGTCGACTCGCGACTACCTCACGCGTTGGGCCGAGCTTCGGAAATCCTGCGAGTCACGAGGTGCAGGCTATCGAGTACTTCACCGCCGGGTGCAGAGAAGGCACCCTCCTCAAGCACAAGCTCCTCTGCGACGAGCCACAAACCCTCGATGAGCTGCTGATCATAGCAGACAAGTACGCCACGGCCGACTCCTCCATGAAGGCGGAGATTCAAGTTAGCGCAACTAGCAAAGTGGCCCCTCGGGCTCCAAGAACTCCGGCGGGAGACGCCAGTCGGCGGCAACAGCAGAGCGACCACAAGTGCAGGGCCCCGCCGCCGGCTTCCAGCAGCCGGCAGGTCGCGACAGTTGAAGCCCAGCAGCGGGATGGGCGGCCTCCACCCAAGTGACAGAAAGGTGGCAAGCCCAACTGGTTGCCGGCCTTCTCATACGAGCAGACCCTGGATGGTCCTTGCAAGTTCCATAGCGGCGCGAAGCCGTCGAACCACACCACCCGGAAGTGCCACTGGCTCACCAGGATCTCCAAAGGAGATGGCCTCCTACCTCCCCCGCCTGCTAGGCAGCCGCCTCCGCCTCCGCCCTAGCAGCCGGCTGTCAGGCCAGTCGGCGCAGTACAAGACGAATACCCCGAAGAGCACGGAGCGTACGTGGTATTTACCAGCATGGCTAATGATCGATGCAGCACGCGGCTGCAGTGACAAGAGGTGAATGTAGTAGCATCAGAGACGCCAGAGTTCATGCACTGGTCCGAGGAGCCTATCAGCTGGAGTAGGGCCGATCACCCAGAAGTGATGTCGAGTCCGGGCTCTTATGCCTTGGTCTTGGATGCCACCTTTGCCACGGGTAGATGAGTCGCTCGTTTCTCGCGAGTTCTGATAGACGGAGGCAGCAGCATCAACATCCTGTACAAGGACACCATGGATAAATTAGGAATCAAGCAAAGACAGCTTCAGAACAGCCGGATTGTGTTCCACGGCATTGTTCTTGGGCTTTCCTGCTCACCAATCGGCAAGATCCTGATGGACGTCCTCTTTGGAGACAAAGATCACTTCCGCCGAGAGTTAGTTTGGTTTGAGGTGGTGGACCTCGAGAGCCCATAATATGCACTACTTGGCCGACCCGCCCTGGCCAAGTTCATGGCGGTCCCCCACTACGCCTACCTCAAAATGAAGATGCCCAGTTCCAGGGGAATTCTGACCGTAGCCGGCGACTACCGGAAGTCGTCTGCCTGTGTGGCTGAGAGTAGTCGGCTAGCCGAGTCCCTGGTGATCGCAGCCGAGAAGCGGCTCCTTGACCGGGTTGTGGCGATGGCCGGCAAGTAGCCAGAGGTGTCGCCTAACCCAAAGGAGTCGGAGGCTGAGGGTTCGTTCAAGCCGGCCAAGGAGACAAAGAAGATACCCTTGGATCCGGAGCACCCAGAGAGGTACGCTGTCGTAGGCACAAACCTCGACAGCAAATAGGAAGGCGAGCTCGTCGATTTCCTCCGTGAGAATTGGGACATCTTCGCATGGTCCCCCAAAGACATGCCAGGTGTACCGACGGAATTCGTCGAGCACAAGTTACATGTTCGATCTGATGCAAAGCCGGTCAGGCAACCCCTGCGCCGCCTATCAGAAGAGAAGAGAAGAGTTGTTGGAGAAGAGATAGCCCGACTCCTAGAAGCCGGCTTCATTATGGAAGTATTCTTTCCAGAGTGGCTAGCCAATCCGGTCCTGGTACTGAAGAAGAACAAGCAGTGGCGAATGTGTATTGACTACACGAGCCTCAACAAGGCCTGCCCCAAGGACCCGTTTGCTCTACCAAGAATTGATCAGGTGATAGACTCCACCGCCGGATGTGAGCTGTTGAGCTTTTTGGATGCATATTCAGGATATCACCAGGTCAAGCTGAACCCGGCTGACAGACTGAAGACCGCCTTCATCATGCCGTTTGGAGCCTTCTGCTACCTCACCATGACGTTCGGCTTGAGGAATGCCAGCGCCACCTTTCAGCGTTGCATGCAGAAGTGCCTCCTCAAGCTACTCGGGAGAAATTCCCACGTCTACGTGGATGATGTGGTGGTGTAGACGGAAAAGCATGGAACACTGCTGGAAGGCCTCAAGGAGACCTTAGAGAACCTGCGCTGATTCCAGATCAAGCACAACCCCGAGAAGTGCGTCTTCGGAGTACGAGCCGGCCAACTCCTTGGCTTCCTGGTCCCTGAACGCGGCATAGAATGCAACCCTGTAAATATCAAGGCCATTGAGAGGATGGAGGTACCCAGCTGACTGCTGGACGTGCAAAAGTTCACCGGCTGCTTGGCGTCCATCAGCCGATTCATCAGTCGGCTGGGCGAGAAAGCTCTCCCCTTATACCAACTCATGAAGAAGACCACTTTTTTTGAGTGGAACCACAAGGCGGACGAAGCTTTTCTCCAGTTGAAGAAGATGCTGACTACTCCACCCATTATGGCGGCTCCGACTCCTAAGGAACCTATCCTCCTGTACATCGCCGCCACCAGCCGGGTAGTCAGCACGGTCATTGTAGTGAAACGCAAGGAGGAAGGCAAGGCACTACCTGTCCAGAGACCGGTATATTACCTGAGCGAAGTACTGTCGGCTTCCAAGCAGAACTACCCCCACTACCAGAAGATGTGCTATGGCGTGCACTTTACCGCCAAGAAATTGAAGTCTTACTTTCAAGAGCATCCAATCGCTATGGTCTGCACGGCCCCACTTGCCGACATCATCGGAAGCCGAGATGCTTCTGGCCGAGTGGCCAAGTGGGCCATAGAGCTGGCTCCCTACACCATCCACTACCAACCCCGCACCGCCATCAAGTCACAAGCACTGGCCGACTTTCTTGTCGACTTGGCCGAGACCCAATACCTACCTCCAGTGCCCGACTCCACCCATTGGCGGATGCATTTCGACGGCTCCAAGATGCGCACCAGCTTGGGAGCCGGTGCTGTCCTCACTTCTCCTAAAGGCAACAAGCTCAAATATGCACTGCAAATCCATTTTGCCGCCTCCAACAACGTCGCCGAGTACGAGGCGCTCATTCACGGGCTCCGGCTTGCCAAAGAACTCGGCATTCGTCGGATCCTGTGTTATGGCGACTCGGACTTAGTGGTCCAGCAGTCGTCTGGCAACTAGGACGCCAAAGATGCAAACATGGCGAGTTACTGTTTCCTCGTGCAGCAACTCAGTGGGTATTTCGAGGGGTGCGAGTTCCTCCATGTGCCAAGAAACGACAATGACCAAGCAGACGCCTTGGCACGAATCCGCTCTACCCGCCAAGCAATACCATCCGGCGTCGCCCTTCAACGCCTCCTCAAGCCGTCTATCAAGCCTTCACAAGAATCAGACTCCATCTTCATACCGGCTCCTCTCGAAGAAGTCGGATTCGACTCCAGAGCCCTGGCAGACGGTACGGGGATTTCGGCAGACGGCTCCAAAGCCGCCATAGTCGAGGCCGGCCCAGGGACTGCAGAACCCAGCCCGAGGACTGCGGCGGCGGGCTTGAAGACTCCAGAACTCGGCCCAAGAGCCGCGCCAGTCGACCCGGGGACTTCATTAACCCAGCAAGCGGTTGTTGACTCCAACCCGCCGCCCCCCACCCCAGCCGCCCTCGTCCAAGTCGTAGTTCTGGCAGTCGAAGAAATAGCAGCACCCTCATGGGCCCAGCCCATCCTCAAATTTCTGGTGAGCAAAGAGCTGCCAACTAATGAGACCTTACCTCAGCAAGTACAACATCGAGCGGCAGCCTACACCATAGTCAACAGAGAGCTGGTCAGGCGCAGCGTCACTGGTGTCTACCAGCGTTGCATAGAGCGAGATCAAGGCCAAGAAATTCTCAAAGACATCCACCAAGGCGAGTGTGGCCACCATGCGGCTTCAAGAGCACTCGTCGCCAAAGCTTTCCAACACGGTTTCTTTTGGTCAACGGCCTTAGAAGAGGCCAAGGAACTGGTCCAAAAATGCAAAGGGTGCCAGAAGTTCCGCTCCAAGCCGCATCAGCCGGCTTCTGCACTCAAGACCACCCCCATTGCCTGGCCTTTGGCAGTTTGGGGTCTAGACATGGTGGGACCATTCAAGATGGCATGAGGTGGCTTAACTCACTTACTTGTCGTGGTGGACAAGTTCAGCAAGTGGATAGAAGCGAAGCCAATCAAGAAACTGAACGGTCCGACTGCCGTGACTTTCATCTCCGATATCACAATTCGGTACGGCATACCACACAGCATCATCACCGACAACGGCACGAATTTTGCCAAAGGCGCCTTGGCCCGTTTCTGTGCGACACTGGGCATCCGACTGGACCTAGCATCCGTCGCCCATCCACAGTCAAACGGCCAGGTGGAGCGGGCAAACGGCCTCATCCTGTTTGGCATCAAGCCCCGACTAATCGAGCCTCCAAAGCGCTCGGCTGGCTGCTGGCTCGATGAGTTGCCAGCCGTCCTCTGGAGTCTGCGCATGACTCCAAACAAGTCAACCGGATTCACGCCTTTCTTCCTCGTCTACGGTGCTGAAGCCATCATCCCAATGGACATAGAGTTCAATTCCCCGCGAGTCACCATGTACACCGAGGAAGAAGCAGAAGAAGCACGACAAGACGACGTCGACCTGCTGGAAGAGGGCCGGCTATTGGCACTCAGCCGATCCAGCATCTACCAGTAGAGCCTGCGTAGATACTATAGAAGGAAGGTCAGGCCGAGATCTTTCCAAGAGGGCGACCTTGTGCTTCGACTGATCCAGCGAACAGCCGGTCAGCACAAGCTGTCGGCGCCTTGGGAAGGCCCTTTCATCATCAGCAAAGTGCTAGGCAACGACTCCTACTACCTGATTAATGCTCAGAAGCCCCGAGCACGCAAGAGGGACGACTCCGGCAAAGAGACAGAGCGGCCATGGAATGCAAATCTCCTCCGAAGATTTTACAGCTGATGCAGTATGTACCACGTTACCTTTTGTATTAAAGTGCCAAGACTTCGGGCCCCCCGAGACGAGCTCGGGCACTACCCTCTTTTGTCTATATGATAAAAATTATGCCTACGAGTATGTTACTCTTTGTTATGCCGCTTGGCACCGGGCTCGACAGGTCGGCCCGGGGACTTGCCACCTTGCACTATGAAATGCTTCCTGCAGCCGGACAAGTAGTGTGTGGCGCCTAAGCCATCTCCTGTCAGAAGCCGCAGCTCGCAGAGCGACTGTACGGTGGGCAGGAGTAAGGTAGAATGGGCGTTCGCACAAAATATGGCTAAGGACTCAAAGCAAAAAACATAGCTTAAGCCGGCTTCCAGCCTTTTTCGCAAACCGACTCTTGAATAGTCGGCTTGCCACCTTCTATTCAACTTGCTCAAAAACTCTAAAACGTCTAAGTACTTGCCTTCCCAAAGCAGCCAAGCATTTGATCCAACGGCAGTCCGCAGAGCAGCTGTCCGACTGGCAAGACAGGCAACTAAGGGAAAGCGGCAAAGGAAAAAGGCAAAAGAGCAATGAGCAAGAAAAGATAGAATTCGGATAAATATTTACATAACATAGGCCCTTGCCCAAATCTTCGAGTAGAAGTTCAAAATACACCCCGTGGGTGGAATTGTGTGAATTAACAAGTTCTTCAAAGACTCCTAAAGCAGATAAGATAAGGCGGCAGCTTAGGAAGCGGCAGATGGATTCGGAGAGTCGGAGGAGATGGCAGCGTCGGGCGTTGGGGCGGCCGGCTGGGCAGCCTCGGCTTGATCGCCTCCGGCGGTAGTCGGCTCGGTCGCACGCGGCTCGTTGCTGGAGGCGCGGTCGAGCTGAGGCTGGCCATTCGCTCCGTCTTCTGGTGCTTCCGTCTTGCCTCCGTCCTCTGCCTCGCCTTCCTCCTCGACGCTGGAGCCGATCACCTCCGTCGAGTCCTCGCCATAGTCCGGGTTCATCCCAAACCACTCCGGCGGTACCTCCTCACCGTCTTCAGCCCGCTCGGGAACGAAGATGCTGGTGCCGGTGTACTCAGTGATCGCTGCGGAATGCTTGACGAGGGCGTCTTCCATGGCTGCCAGCTCTGGTTGGGCCTCTGACCGGAGTGTGGCCAGCCGGTCTAGGTCCAGCCTCGGATACCACGCCTTGACGAACTCCAAGGACTGGCACGCTCCAGCTCGGGCCAAGGAACCTTTCCAGGCCTCAAGACGACCAGCCGCGACCTCCAGCCAGTCGGCAGTCCGACTGGGGGTGCGTGGAGCCTGCATGTCTGGCCACAGGGCAGGAATCGCCTGGGCACCGACATGTTGAAGCCGGCGTAGCATCCGGTGAGCCGGCCGAAGGCGAGCCTCAATGCTCAGGATATGCTCATCAAGGGTTCAGGGGGCATCGGCGGCGATCTCTGCACCTTCCGCCCTCCGACCTTCACGGTCAGCCTCGATGGCTTGGATGGCGGCCTGCGAGTGCCCAGGGAAGAAGTCTGCCAAGACAGAAAAAATGAAGAAGCAAGTCAAAAATCAGGAGTCGGCACGACTTATAATCGGCAGCTCGAAGAAAGAAAGTAAAGAAACTCACCATCAACAATGTCTTCAATCTCATGGAAGCCGGAGGCCAGCATTGCCTCTTTGTCAGTCCAGGAGAAGCGCTCGCTCGCGAACTCGGCCAGGAGGGCGGCTTCCGCCTCTTCCGCCTCCTTCTGCGTCTTTGTAAGCAGTTCCCTCTGCTCTGCCAATTGTGTGGCCAGCAGATCGCGCTCTGTGGCGAGCTTGCTGCACTCCTCCCCCTTGGCGCGCAACGCGGAGTTGGCTTCGCTCAGCTGCTATTGGAGAGCAGCGTTGGCTTCTGGAGAGAAGGAAGAAAGAAGGCATTAAGTCATCAATAAAGAAGGTCGCCAAGGAGATCCGGCCCGACTACTCAGCAGTCGGCCCGAATCTCGGGGACTACAGACCGCGGGTGCGCCAGCGTGCCACCGCAAAGAAGAAAAAGGACTCACTCCAGCTCTCCGACAAGTCAGCGGTCCGCTTGCCCAGCTCTTCAACATTGCGGTTGAAGGAAGTGACACGAAGGTTGTGGTAGTCCTACGACAAGTATTTCAGACAAAAGTTAGTACCCGGAACTCACCAATTGGAAGTTCCGGGCCGCCTGCCTAGCTACCGGCCCGAAACTCGGGGACTACACCCAGTGGGTGCGCTGGCGCGCCCCCACAGAGAGGAACAAGAAAACAAGGACCAACGAGAAAGCATACCCGGACGGCTGCCCGCGATGCAAGGTACGCCTTGGTGCAGTTCTGGATGGCGTCGCCCTCAGCTCGCAGCTTTGTTTGGACATCCAGAAGCGCCTGGTTCAGTGGCCCCGTGCCGCCTCCTCACACCCACCCAATGGGCGTGGCGCTCGTTGCTTCGGCATCTGGGATCGCTGAGCTGGCGGTGCCGGCCTCCAGGGGGCGTGGCGCCGAAGTTTCCTTCTCAAGACGGCGGTGCGTTGGCGCGCCGACTTGAAGGAGTAGCCTTGCCACGGCCTCATCTTCAGTCGGCGGCACTGGCGGGTCCGCCGGCTGATTGCCTTGCATGCCCCCAGACGGCAGCGGAGGTGGCGGCGGAACGATCACGTCTGGCATGGAGGAGTCGCCGCCTTCCCTCTTCATGATGGGGTTCTCGCTGCCGGCTTCCCCAGACTGCCCCGTGAACTCCGGAGGCAGCGGCGCAGAGTTCAGCAGGGTGACGAACACCGCCGATTGGCGGTGCACGGCCTCCTCAGCTTGCCGCTTTGTCGCGACGGTGGCTTGGGCCTCTGCCAGCTTCTTCTTGGCGGAGGCCTCCGCCTTCTCGGCCTCCACCTTCTCCAGGCAGGCGGCCTCTTCCTCATTGCGCTTCTCCTGCGCATTCCGCTCTGTTGCCTCCCGGAGGTCGGCGGCAGGGTCAATCCGCCGAGTGGTGGCGGACGCCTCCGCTGACCCCATGACGGAGGCGGCGACAACCCTCTCAAGAGTGAGGGGAGCCCTGAAGCGAGGGAAGCAAGTAAAAGACTCAGACAAAGCCACAAAGAAAGAATAAAGCGCTAAGACGGAATACTCACGCGGAGACCAGTGGTGGCTTCTTTACTTCCTTGCGGAAGCGTATGGCCTTCGCGGCCGCTTCGTCCCGCTTGGTCGCCGCAGCCGAACTCTTGGGCTTCTTCGGCCGACTGCCGAACAAGGTCGGCACGGCCCTGCGCTTCTTCCCGCTGCCTGGAGCACCCGGCGCGGCAGAAGAGCCCGCACCGGGATGGCTGGCTCCTGGCCGGTGGTGGGGGGCGACCTCCTCATCATCATCAGGCCAGTCCTTTGGACTGGCCCCGAGCCACGGGCCACCTCCTCCCTCGGTGTCGTCTTCCAAAGCCGCCGCCCCCAGATCGGGGTTGTCAACGTCGCTCTCCGCCCAGTCGGCAAGGAACTCGTGGGCCAGCCCCATGGTGCCGGCTGGTGGATGGAGGAGGGGATTCTGACTAGAGCCGATTGGTCAGGTCGCACAAAACAAACTCAGCAAGAAAGAAGAAAATTCAAAGAAAGAAAGAAAAGTCAACTCAGTGTGGGTGGGGGGGTTGGCCCGGGAGTACGGCTCCTTGCCGAACCGCCAGTCCTCTAGGAGCTTGCTGTCCGAGAGGTAGTTCACCATGTAGGCCACCTCCTCGTGAGGCATGTCCTTGGTGCACATCCGACTCGGGTCACGGTGCCCGCTCATTTGGCATATCATGTGGGGGCGACCTTGGAGCGGGAGAACTCGGCGCGCCACGAAGGTGGCCAGCAGGTCCGGACCAGTCAAGCCCTCCGACTATGTTAGTACTCGGAGTCGCGCGACGGCGCCGGCTCCCGCAAGCGTCAGCGACTTGGCCCGGTACGACCAGTTGGTCAGTCTCCCAGCCGGTGGGCCGGCTTCGAAAGCCGGCAGGTTGACCCAATCGCCCTTCGCGAAGGCACTCTTGACGTAGAAGTACGATCACTGCCACATCTTCACCGACTAAATCAGCTTGATGGTGGGGAAGGGGTTGTCGGCCCCCGACCTCCGCACGGTGATGAACGCGCCGCACTGAGCCGGCACGCCTGCAGCCTGGGCGCCGAGCTTGGAGTAGAAGAACTCCCCCCAGAGCTCGAGGGTGGGGAGGACTCCGAGGAAGCCTTCACACAGGGCCACGAAGGCGGACAGCAGCACCACCGTGTTGGGCGTGAGGTGGTGCGGCTGGAGGCCGTAGAACTCCAGAAAGGAGCAAAAGAAGCTGCTCGCCGGCAGCCCCAATCCGCGCAGGCAGTGCGAGCGGAAGATAACCCACTCGCCCTCCTCCGGCGCTAGAGAGATCTCCCCCTCGGCACAAGGCATACCCGCACGTAGTCTTCGCCGGGGAGCCGACGAGTCTTGCGGAGGAACTCTATGTGGTCATCATGAACTTCTGAGCCATCCCAGGTGCCGGAATGCACCGAGGGAGGCGCGGCGGCCGAAGAAGAGCTCATCGTGAGCGGATCGCCGCGGCGTTTGGAAAAGCTTGGGCGCGTGGCGTGCGAGGAAGAAGAAGAAGAAGAAGATCAAGGAGTAGCATGGAGGAGGGGCACGCGTGCTCTACCGCGCCCCCTCCCCCTACTTATAGCCTCATGGGCTGCGAAGCCAAGGGGGCGGTCATGGGATTTACTGCGCCCACGACCCCACGACCCCCACGTTTACATGACAAAAGTTACTGCGTGCAGTAACTTCACGGGAATCCCAACCGTTCGCTCAGGCCACAGCGGATACACTCGAGCGCTGAGGCGCGGTAATGGCGGGCCCCACCTACAGGCATGTCCCGTCACGCGCGCAGGCTGGCAGACTGGCCCGGCCGCGTGTTGCCACGTGACAGGCCTGGAACGGGCGGCGGCCTGGAAGCTTAGCTAGCACGCTACTTGGATCCCGCTGCGACGTTCAAAATATTGTGCAAGGCAGAGTTGGGGGGTCCGACTCCTTCGAGTCGGCCCGACAGAAGTCAAGCAAGATCCATGTCTCGGGCACCAGGAAAGAGAAACTGCTGAGGCTCCTCGGTCGATCGTCCGCGGTGCCTCATCAGCTTCGGGGACTACTGTCGGAGTAATGGGCCACGGGTAGGCTAACCCGAGCCCCAGATCCTTTCAAGACATCGGGGCAGGCTGCGCCCCTCAAGACCCCAGGACAAAGAGCCGCCTTTTGAGAAGTCGGCGGCGAGGCAACCGACTAGCCACTCGCGGCCGAGTCCCAGGAACGACTTCAGGATAAGCCGACTCCTGACTAACGACTTCCCGAGAAGCCGGCCTTGGGGAGTCGGACCGTGACTCCAACAAACCCCATGTCCTCATCAAGAGGGACAAGACAAGGGAGTGGCTACAGTGAAGCCTGCTCCCACCCCTTTCCAGGGGCAGGCATGGCCACAGTACGCCGTACCCGTGGAGATCTCCATGCGGCGTGGCACTGTTGCCATGCCGGCCCTGACGTCAGCACCAGTGGACCGAATCTTGCGCCCACGACGGCTTGTCTGTATGACCCTGGGGCGGCGGGTCCCACCAGCCAGCGGGACCCCAGAAGACGGCAAGTGCGCCACCAGTTGGACCGTTGGGAGTCGGCCCCCGAGAGTCGGCCAGCCCCTCCCCCGAGGCCCACGCGCATTTAACCAGATGTGATGGAGAGTGGCAATAGTGATTTCCCGCCAGGCGGCGGGGCTGTTGCCACGACTCCATGACCAAGCCCGCGTCATTAGAAGCACGGCTACAGTAATCAGTAGCCAGCAAGACCCGCCCGCGGCGGACGCGGCCTGTCGGCTCCGTACCGAGCCAGTCGGTGGGCCCCAGCAGTTAGCGGAGAAGACGGAGGCCGGAGGCACTGACGGCTGGGCCCACGTCCAGCCGGATTACCATTGTACCCCTAGGGGGAGGCCTATATAAACCCCCCAGGGCACCCATGCAAAGGGTTGGAATCCATTAGCACTAGACCAGATCATATAGGAAGGAGGGAGCTAGCCTTGCCTTCTCCTACCTCTAGGAAACAGCTCAAGGAGAAACCGTGTAAACACTTTGCCATAGTGATAATGCGGAGACCCCATAGAGCAGCAGTAGGGGTATTATCTCCCCGGAGAGCCCTGAAGCTGGGTAAGATTCGCCGGCATGCATGTCTTCGCCTCATCCCGTTTCCTGGAACCTGCGATGTTCTACTCGCCCCCACCATGATAAGCCATCCTTTGGCATATGTCGCACCCAACCCCCAACAATAGCCTTCTGGAACTTACGCTCGCCGGACTCGTCGTCTTCGTCATGAGCATCGTCTGCTTACTTCTTGTCGCGGCCCCGAGCGGGCCTCTCTTGCTGGTTATCCTTTCCACGGCGACCTCCTTGGCCACCATGCTTCTTGCCAGATCCCTCGGCACCATCCTGGCCCTTCTCCTTGCCCGCCTCTCATACTCAGCTTTTTTCTTCTCAACAAGCAGCTCGACTTGCCGGCAGTTCTGGAGGTCGTGGCCCTTGGTGTGGTGGATCTTGCAGTATTGCTTGTCGGAGCTTCCTGGCTTGTCGGCAGCCGCCAAGGCCCGGCAAGCGGCGCACCCAGCAATTTCCTTGTCGGGGTCGTCTGCCTTAGCCTTCTTGGTAGCGTCGGTGTCCTCAGATCCCTCGACGGCAAGCATGGTCTTGCCCTTGCGCTTCCTGTTGCGGTGCCGACCCTTCTTCGTCGGGGTGGCTGTGCCTTCATCTGTGGAGTCGGTTTCCGCGCCGGCGTCCTCGTCGGGGTACTTCCTCCCCTCTTCAGCTTGAGCACACCTATGGGCCAGATCTTTGACATTGTTCATCGCCAGCTCTTCACGCATCTTGCGGTTGCGCACATTCTGATGAAATGCGCTGATCATGGCGGCGGGATGAACATCTGGGATGTTGTACTACACCCGGCTGAACCTCTGTATGTACTTGCGCAGGGTTTCACCTTCCTCCTGGGGGATGATATGCAAATCGCTTGCCCGCCCATGAGCTTCATGGCCTCCGGTGAAGGTGCCAACGAACTCATGGCACAAGTCCGACCAAGAAGAAATGGAATCCGCCAGCAAGTGCATCAACCACGACATAACATTGGGTTGAAGTGCTAATGGGAAGTAATTGGCAAGCACCTTGTCGTCACGGGCTCCAGCATCTTGCATCACGATGGTGTAGATGCTGAGGAACACCGACGGGTGTGTCTTGCCATTGTACTTCTCGCCAACGCCGGGCTTGAATGTGCGGTGGGAGGGCCAATGGAACTGCTGCAGCTCACAGGTAAAGGCTAGGCAACCCACCTTGTAGGGTAGGTCGCCAGAGCCTCCCGGTGCTGGGTGGTCCATAGTGGGCCCCGCCTGCCGATCTGATTGGTGGTGTGCATCGCATCAGCGCTCGATAGTGGTTCGAGCGTCCTCACGGGCTCATTCTCGAAGAACTTGGCACTGATCGCGGTTGGTCCGTGGGTCGGACGACGCTATGGATATGTTATCACAAGTGTCATCACGATGGACCGGCACCCGTGGTGATGGACGTGGGGGAGGAGAGTGCACCGTGGCCACAACACCTCCAATCCTTCTACCACTGGCACGTGGTGGATCGAGGGAGCGCTCGCCTGAGGGCCCCACTGGTTGCGACTCATCTTTCTTGGCAACGCCAATGAGGCTCCGGATGGTGGCTCTCCACTTGTCGAGCTTTTCCGCAGTAGGAGGAAAGTTGAGGAGCAACTGCACGTGTGCCAAAGCTTCTGCTGGTGTGGGTGGAAGCGAAAGCTGCATGGACTGTGACGCGCTCCGACTCCTAACCACATTAGAAGGAGCTCTATCATGGCCTGGTGGCCATGCGCCATTTTTGCCAGCGTCTCGGCGTGCATGCCAGCCTTCTACGTCCCGCGGATGATGCACAGGACTCTCCCCACGGCGGTGCCCAGGGTCACCAGCGGGGTGACGCTGCTCGTTCCGTGCAACCTGGGCAGAGCACGTCACGGGCGCTGGTGTAGGTGCCTCGGAAGTCACCGCACCGCCCCTGGAGGGCCCCGTGCCGCCTGGGGGGGCCCCGACTCCATCTTTGGATCTGGTGGTGTGTTGCCCGTCGTCTCGCGCACGAACGACGCTGCTCACCAAGCTTTAGCTGCCAGAGCAATGCGGGTGTTCGTGGGCCGCGCCTCGGCTTCCGTCTGCGACCGCCCCACCAATCACCCGCGCTGGTACGGGCCGTTCGGCCCCCGACGAACCGATCGGTGTGATCGTCTTCTTCTTGGGAGCCATGGTGATGAAGAACTGCTAAACTAACTGCTAGACCATATTTTCACATCTGCGCACCCCCTACCTAGTGCGCCAGAGATGTCGGTGGGAAAGGACACCTATGGGGTCACTGGGATCCCTTCTACGGTTGGCGGGCGCATGGTTGTGCAAAGAGCGGGTCTGGGAGTCAGCACGCAAATCGTTTACCCAGGTTCGGGCCGCAGAGACGCGTAAAACCCTAGTCCTGCTTTGATGTATATTTGAGTGTTCTTGTGTTCTTGAACTAGATGTGATGTCTCCCTAGTCCAAAAGATCCGAATCCCTCCCCAGTACGCCTCGGGCCTCCTTTTATAGACAAAAGGGGTCGCCACAGTGGCACACCGGAGGTGGAAAGGTATATAGTGGCTGAGTCTATCCTCTGGCATTGTCAGACAAACGCATTTAATGTGTTGCCGATGTGCCCCTCTTGCTTTATTGGGGATGGCAAAGAAGCTCGTCCCAGCTGTCGCCGCCTCGCCTGGCTCCGACGCGCGTCCGAGCTTACGAGGCGTTGTAGCGCCACGCTGGCTGGCTGCTGGGCTGGCGCGGTGGTGGAGCCTTCACGAAGATCTGCATGCCACCACGCAGGTGCTTGTTGAGTTTGTGTGGAGGCCGCACGCTGCCACGTAGATGCCTACCCAGCTGGTCGAGCTGGCAGCTGCATGGGAGCGGTGGTGGAGTCTTGGTAGGCATGGGCCTGGCTACGGCCCCGCAGACGTCCTCGGCAAGGGTCTTGCCAAGGGCCCGGCAAGGGTCCCGCTGCGGCACCGCGGTCGTCCCCGGCAAGGATCTTGCAGGGGGTCTCGTGGATTTCCATGGCGAGGATCTCGCCAAGGATCGTTGTCTTCTGGTTCTCATCTGATCTTGTGTATTTATGATCTCTACAAAGATCTGCATGCCACCACGGAGGTGCCTCCCGAGCCTTGGTTCTAGTGTGGTTGATGGCATCGGAAACCCTTGGGCTCAAGGGTGGTGTGCTCTGCTGGTGTCAGGCAAGTTGCCCCGGCAAGGATTTTGCCGGGGCTGTAGAAGCCATCCCGGAAAGAGTCTTGCCGGGGGAGTCCCCCTCGCCCTCTTTCTCTCTTTGCGCCTCTGTTCTTGGCGTTGCTTTGGTCGTCTTATGCTCCAGCATCCCTCCTCTGCCCTACTCAGTGTGACCGTGGGCGCGGCTCTGACTGCCCGTGCACAAGTAAAGGGGTGCAAAAGGAGAGCCCCTACTTTGGTACACCGACAACAAACATAGTTTTGATCATTATTGCAATTAATAGGAAGTAAGAAATAAAGAGGGGCTTCACATATAAATATACTATCTTGGACATCTTTTGTAATTGTGAGCACTCATTAAAATATGACATGCTAAAAAGTTGATATTGGACAAGGAAGACAACATAATGGGTTATGTATTCTTATATCCGAATAGAAGTTATATTGTCACGGATCATCCAACATGTTGAGCTTGCCTTTCCCTCTCATGCTAGCCAAATTCTTTGCACCAAGTAGAGATACTACTTGTGCTTCCAAACATCCCTTAAACCAGTTTTTCCATGAGAGTCCACCATACCTACCTATGGATTGAGTAAGATCCTTCAAGTAAGTTGTCGTCGGTGCAAGCAATAAAAATTTCTCTCTAGATATGTATGATCTATTAGTGTGAAGAAAATAAGCTTTATATGAGCTTGTGATATGGAAGAAATAAAAGTGACGGACTGCATAATAAAGGTCCTTATCACAAGCGGCAATATAAAGTTATGTTCTTTTGCATTAAGATTTTGTGCATCCAACCATAAAAGTGCATGACAACCTCTGCTTCCCTCTGCGAAGGGCCTATCTTTTACTTTTATCTTCTACCCTTATACAAGAGTCATGGTGATCATCACCTTTCCTTTTTACACTTTTTCCTTTGGCAAGCACCATATGTTGGAGAGATCCAGATATATATATTTATATATATATATATATATATATCCAATCGGATGTAGGTTATCATAAACTATTACCGCTGACATTACCCTTGAGGTAAAAGGTTGGGAGGCGAAACTATAATCCCCTATCTTTCTCTGTGTCCGATTGAAACTTTGCACCCATAAGTATCGCATGAGTGTTTGCAATTGTGAAAGATTAAATGATAGTTTAGTATGTGGACTTGCTGAAAAGCTCTTATATTCCGACGTTATGATAAATTGCAGTTGCTTCAATCACTGAGATCATAGTTTGTTAGTTTTCAATGAAATTTCTGATTCAAACTTTACTTTGTGAATGAATTGTTCCTTTAGCATAAGAAATTATCTGGCATTATAAATTGTTGTTCTAAAGATGATCATGATGCCCTCATGTCTGTATTTTATTTTATCGACATCTCTATCTCTAAACATGTGGACATATTTTTCGATTTCGACTTTCGCTTGAGGACAGATGAGGTCTAAGCTTGGGGGAGTTGATACGTCCATTTTGCATCATGCTTTTATGTTGACATTTGTTGCATTATGGATTGTTATTACACATTATATCACAATACTTCTGCCTTTTCTCTCTTATTTTATAAGGTTTACATGAAGAGGGAGAATGCCGACAGCTGGAATTCTGGACTGGAAAAAGGAGTAAATATTAGAAACCTATTCGGCACAACTCCAAAAGTCCTGAAACTTCACAGAGAATATTTTTGGAATATATAAAAATATTGGGCGAAGAAAGTACCAGAGGGTGGCCACCAGCCAGCCACAAGGGTGGAGGGCGCGCCCCCCATCCTTGTGGGCCCCCTGGCAGGCCTCAGGCACCCATCTTCTGTTATATAGTGTGTTTTGACTTGGAAAAATCATAAGAAAACTTTCGGGACGAAGAGCCACCGTCTCGAGGTGGAACTTGGGTAGAACCAATCTAGGGCTCCAGCGGAGCTGTTTTGCCGGGGAAACTTCCCTCCGGGAGGGGGAAACTGAAGCCATCGTTATCACCCACGATCCTCTCATCGAGAGGGGGTCAATCTCCATCAACATCTTCACTAGCACCAACTCTTCTCAAACCCTAGTTCATCTCTTGTATCCGATCTTTGTCTCAAAACCTCAGATTGGTACCTGCGGGGTTACTAGTTGTGTTGATTACTCCTTGTAGTTGATGCTAATTGGTTTATCCGGTGGAAGATTATATTTTCAGATCCTTAATGACAATTAATACTCCTCTGATATTGATAATCAATATGCTTTGTGAGTAGTTGTGTATGTTCCCTGGGGACATGGGAGAAGTCTTATTATAAGTAATCATGTGAATTTGGTATTTGTTCGATATTTTGATGAGATGTATGTTGTTTCTCCTCTAGTGGTGTTATGTGAACATCGACTACATGACACTTCACCATTGTTCGGGCCTAGGGGAAGGCATTGGGAAGTAGTAAGTAGATTA
Organism: Triticum aestivum; assembly: GCF_018294505.1. NCBI lineage: Eukaryota > Viridiplantae > Streptophyta > Magnoliopsida > Poales > Poaceae > Triticum > Triticum aestivum. Next base: position 98,787,722 of record NC_057800.1, read on the forward strand.
TGGGTTGCTAGAGTGACAGAAGCTTAAACCCTAGTTTATGCGTTGCTTCGTAAGGGGCTGATTTGGATCCATATGTTTCATGCTATGGTTAGGTTTAACTTAATACTTCTTTCATAGTTGTGGATACTTGCGAGAGGTGTTAATCATAAGTGGGAGGCTTGTCCCAGGAAGGGCACCACCCACACACCGGTCCACCCACATATCAAATTATCAAAGTACCGAATGCGAATCATATGAGCAAGATGAAAACTAAGTTGACAACAATTCCCATGTGTCCTTGGGAGCGCTTTGCTTTATATAATAGTTCATCCAGGCTTGTCCTTTGCTACAAAAAGGATTGGGCCACCTTGTTTACTTTTTTTACTTGTTACCTGTTATGAATTATCTTATCACACAACTATCTGTTACCGATAATTTCAGTGCTTGCAGAGAATACCTTGCTGAAAACCGCTTGTCATTTCCTTCTGCTCCTCGTTGGGTTCGACACTCTTACTTGTTGAAAGGACTACAATAGATCCCTCATACTTGTGGGTCATCACTTTCCTCCGATCTAGCAGCTTGCATTGTCCCATCGCACAGTGGAGACACGGACGGTGAAGAGTCCATGGATACACAGGCGAGGCAACAAATCGCCGGCGGCACCCGCAAGGCTGCGAATCAATTACGTCGGCGTAGTGCGTAATGTTTTTGTTTTATTTTCCTTTTCACAATGCTGATGTTCCTTTCTTGTGAAGAGTCACCTCTAACTTCCCTACTTTCAGCCCCAAAGATCACTCTCATCTTCTGTAGAAGTTCATGATTTATTTGTTTTTTCCATTCATTAATGGTTGGGACTAATAAACATTATGCTTGCCTCAGCCTAGGGTTGGTTACGCTAAGACGACTTGGAGCATTTTAATCTGCTGTAGCAAGGATATGTCTCGGGGATGTCATCGACAAGTGATCATGAGTTTGGATTGGTTGCCTTCATGTTCCAAGACATGAAGTCGATCCTATGTGAAGCAGTTCACACCTACAAACCACGTGTTGGCTTTTTAGAATGAAACCTTTTAGAGAAAATGATCCGCTTTCGTGGCAGCTTAGAGCACATCTCTTTTCAGAATTTTAGTTCATTCAGATAATTTTGTTTGGGAATATTCTTATCTTTTTTGCGGGGGAAAATAGTATATTCTTATCAATATTTGTCAAAATGGGATTCTTATCACTAGAATTCCATGGATTTGAGATCAGCCTCTTCATATGTTGCTACCTCTATGATTAGTTGGCCAGCCAGTACGAATACACATACAATAGCACTTTCATGTTATTTTAGTGGGAGACTACTTTCAGGTATATATCAAAAGTGTTCTCAATCTTCTGTAGCACTGTGTAGTGTTTTTCATATGAAACATTCTTAAAGTTCTTCACTACTTTTATAGCATCATTCTATCCAAAAAATAAATGCTTATCATCCGGCAGCAACGTGTAGGGTATCTTCTAGTTCTGTCAATACTTCTAGACATATCATCAATCTTACTCAACTTTTCTTCTATCGTAGTATTAAAATTCTTTTGAGCATTGATAAATTCTTTAATATTATTCTCAAGATCAGAGGTGTTCCTATTATTATAATAATAAGGATTACCATAGGAATTACCATAACTATTAGAGGAATTTCCTAGAAAAGGTCTAGGATTAAAATTACCTCTATAAGCATTGTTATTAAAATTGTTTCGCGAAACAAAATTCACATCTATGGCATCACTGTTTTTCTCAACCAAAGTAGAAAAGGCACATCATTAATATCAATAGGAGCATGTTTATCAGAAACCAACTTCATAAGAGCATCAACTTTTTCACTCAAAGAATTTATTTCCTCTACTGAATTAACTTTTTTACTAGTAGGAGCTCTTTCGGTATGCCATTGTGAATAATTTGCCATAATATTATCAAGCAATTTAGTAGCTTCACCCAAAGTAATTTTCATAAAAGTACCACCCGCGGCGGAATTTAAAAGATTTCTAGAATCGAAATTCAATCTCGCATAAAAATTTTGTATGATCATCCAAACATTTAAACCATGAGTAGGACAATTTCTCAGCATCAATTTCATTCTTTCCCAAGATTGCACAACATTTTCATGCTCAAGTTGCTTAAAATTCATGATTTGTGTCCTAAGGGAAATAATTTTTGTTGGGGAACATAGTAATTTCAAAAATTTCCTACGCACACGCAAGATCATGGTGATGCATAGCAACGAGAGGGGAGAGTGTTGTCTATGTACCCTCGTAGACCGTTCGCGGAAGCGTTATATAAACGCGGTTGATGTAGTCGTACATCTTCACGATCCGACCGATACAAGTACCGAAAGCACGGCACCTCCGAGTTCTGCACACGTTCGGCTCGGAGACGTCCTCGCCTTCTCGATCCAGCAAGAGGGGCGAAGTAGTAGATGAGTTCCGGTAGCACGACGGCATGGTGACGGTGTTGGTGAAGAACAATCTCCACAGGGCTTCACCTAAGCACAACTAAAACTATGACAGAGGATAAACTACAGGAGACGGGGTAGCCGGCACACTGCTTGGTCTTTCTTGATGACTCTTTGGTGCTAGCCCTACCCCTCTATTTATATGTTGAGCCCTGGGGTCGAAACTTGGAGTAAAAGCCTCCTCAAAGTCGGTTTCACCCGAAAGGCAAGAGTCCTTCTCGGACTCCAGGGCTAGACGCCAGGGTTCCCGGCGTCTACCCCCTAGACGCCAGGGTTCCTGGCATCTAGCCTCTGGTCTCCGCAAAACTTCCTTTTGCACTTTCCAAAAGCCTCGTGGGCTTTCCCCTTTGGCCCAGATAAAGTGTTCTCGTGCCCAAACATTTTGGGAAACATCCGGAACCCCTTCCGATGAATTCCGGAACCCTTCCGGTGACCAAACACTATTATCCCATATATCAAACTTTATTTCCGGACCATTCCGGAGTTCCTCGTCATGTCCGTGATCTCATCTCAGACTCCGAACAATATTCGGTCACCAACATACATAACTCACATAGTACTATATCATCAACGAACGTTAAGCGTGCGGACCCTACGGGTTCGAGAACTATGTAGACATGACCGAGACACCTCTCTGGTCAATAACCAATAGCAGGACCTGGATGCCCATATTGGCTCCTACATATTCTATGAAGATCTTTATCGGTCAGACCGCATAACAACATACGTTGTTCCCTTTGTCATCGGTATGTTATTTGCCCGAGATTCGATCCTCGGTATCTCAATACCTAGTTCAATCTCGTTACCGGCAAGTCTCTTTACTCGTTACATAATACAGCATCCCGCAACTAACTCATTCGTTGCAATGCTTGCAAGGCTTATAGTGATGTGCATTACCGAGTGGGCCCAGAGATACCTCTCCGATAATCGGAGTGACAAATCCTAATCTCGAAATACGCCAACCCAACAAGTACCTTTGGAGACACCTGTAGAGCACCTTTATAATCACCCAGTTACGTTGTGACGTTTGCTGGCACACAATGTGTTCCTCCGGTAAACGGGAGTTGCATAATCTCATAGTCATAGGAACATGTATAAGTCATGAAGAAAGCAATAGCAACAAACTAAACGATCAAGTGCTAAGCTAACAGAATGGGTCAAGTGAATCACATCATTCTCCTAATGATGTGATCCCGTTAATCAAATGACAACTCATGTCTATGGTTAGGAAACTTAACCATCTTTGATCAACGAGCTAGTCAAGTAGAGGCATACTAGTGACACTCTGTTTGTCTATGTATTCACACATGTATTATGTTTCCGGTTAATACAATTCTACCATGAATAATAAACATTTATCATGAAATAAGGAAATAAATAATAACTTTATTATTGCCTCTAGGGCATATTTCCTTCAGTCTCCCACTTGCACTAGAGTCAATAATCTTGATCACATCGCCCTGTGATTTAACATCAATAGTTCACATCACCATGTGATTAACACCCATAGTTCACATCGTCATGTGACCAACACCCAAAGGGTTTACTAGAGTCAATAATCTAGTTCACATCGCTATGTGATTAACACCCAAAGAGTACTAAGGTGTGATCATGTTTTGCTTGTGAGAGAAGTTTAGTCAACGGGTCTGCAACATTCAGATCCGTATGTATTTTGCAAATTTCTATGTCAACAATGCTCTGCACGGAGCTACTCTAGCTAATTGCTCCCACTTTCAATATGTATCCAGATTGAGACTTAGAGTCATCTGGATCAGTGTCAAAACTTGCATCATCATAACCCTTTATGACGAACCTTTTGTCACCTCCATAATTGAGAAACATATCCTTACTCCGGTAACGATAATTTTGACCAATGTCCAGTGATCTACTCCTAGATCACTATTGCACTCCCTTGCCAAACTCAGGGCAGGGTATACAATAGGTCTGGTACACAGCATGGCATACTTTATAGAACCTATGGCTGAGGCATAGGGAATAACTTTCATTCTCTTTCTATCTTCTGCCGTGGTCGGGCTTTGAGTCTTACTCAATTTCACACCTTGTAACACAGGCAAGAACTTTTTCTTTGACTGTTCCATTTTGAACTACTTCAAAAATCTTGTCAAGGTATGTACTCATTGAAAAACTTATCAAGCGTCTTGATCTATCTTTATAGATCTTGATGCTCAATATGCAAGCAGATTCACCGAGGTCTTTCTTTGAAAAACTCCTTTCAAACATTCCTTTATGCTTTGCAGAATAATTCTACATTATCTCCGATCAACAATATGTCATTCACATATAGTTATCAGAAATGTTGTAGTGCTTCCACTCACTTTCTTGTAAATACAGGCTTCACCACAAGTCTGTATAAAACTATATGATTTGATCAACTTATCAAAGCGTATATTCCAACTCCGAGATGCTTGCACCAGTCCATAGATGGATTGCTGGAACTTGCATATTTTGTTAGCACCTTTAGGATTGACAAAACTTTCTTGTTGCATCATATACAACTCTTCTTTAATAAATCCATTAAGGAATGTAGTTTTGTTTATCCATTTGCCAGATTTCATAAAATGTGGCAATTGCTAACATGATTCAGACAGACTTAAGCATAGATACGAGTGAGAAACTCTCATCGTAGTCAACACCTTGAACTTGTCGAAAACCTTTTGTGACAATTCTATCTTTGTAGATAGTAACACCACTATCAGCGTCCATCTTCCTCTTGAAGATCCATTTAATCTCAATGGCTCGCCGATCAATGGGCAAGTCAATCAAAGTCCATACTTTGTTCTCATACAAGGATCTCATCTCAGATTTCATGGCTTCAAGCCATTTCGCGGAATCTGGGCTCATCATTGCTTCCTCATAGTTCGTAGGTTCGTCATGGTCAAGTAACATGACCTCCAGAACAGGATTACCGTACCACTCTGGTGCGGATCTCACTCTGGTTTACCTACGAGGTTTCGATAGTAACTTGATCTGAAGTTACATGATCTTCATCATTAGCACCCTCACTAATTGGTGTAGTAGTCACAGGAACAGATTTCTGTGATGAACTACTTTCCAATAAGGAAGCAGGTACAGTTACCTCATCAACTTCTACTTTCCTCCCACTCACTTCTTTCGAGATAAACTCCTTCTCTAGAAAGACTTCGAATTTAGCAACAAAAGTCTTGCCTTCGGATCTGTGATAGAAGGTGTACCCAACAGTCTCCTTTGGGTATCATATGAACACACATTTCTTCGATTTGGTTTGAGCTTATCAAGATGAAACTTTTTCATATAAGCATCGCAGCCCCAAACTTTAAGAAATGACAGCTTAGGTTTCTTGCCAAACCATAGTACATACGGTGTCGTCTCAACGGATTTAGATGGTGCCCTATTTAACGTGAATGCAGCTGTCTCTAATGCATAACCCCAAAACGATAGTGGTAGATCGGTAAGAGACATCATAGATCGCACCATATCTAATAAAGTACGGTTATGACGTTCGGACACACCATTACACTGTGGTGTTCCAGGTGGCGTGAGTAGTGAAACTATTTCACATTGTTTTAACTGAAGGACAAACTCGTAACTCAAATATTTTACTTCTGCAATCATATCGTAGAAACTTTTGTTTTTGTTACGATGATTCTCCACTTCACTCTGAAATTCTTTGAACTTTTCAAATGTGTCAGACTTGTGTTTCATCAAGTAGATATACTCATATCTGCTCAAATCATCTGTGAAGATCAAAAAATAATGATACCTGCCATGAGCCTCAATATTCATCAGACCACATACATCAGTATGTATGATTTCCAACAAATCTTTTGCTCGCTCCATTGTTCCGGAGAACGGAGTCTTAGTCATCTTGCCCATGAGGCATGGTTCGCAAGCATCAATTGATTCATAATCAAGTGATTCCAAAAGTCCATCAGCATGGAGTTTCTTCATGAGCTTTACACCAATATGACCGAAATGGCAGTGCCACAAACAAGTTGCACTATCATTATTAACTTTGCATCTTTTGGCTTCAATTTTATGAATATGTGTATCATTACGATCGAGATCCAACAAACCATTTTCGTTGGTGTGTATGACCATAGTAGGTTTTATTCATGTAAACAGAACAACAATTGTTCCCTAACTTAAATGAATAATCGTATTCCAATAAACATGATCAAATCATATTCATGTTCAACGCAAACACCAAATAACACTTATTTAGGTTCAACACTAATCCCGAAAGTATAGGGAGTGTGCGATGATTTATCATATCAATCTTGGAACCACTTCCAACACACATCGTCACTTCACCCTTAACTAGTCTCTGTTCATTCTGCAACTCCAGTTTCAAGTTACTACTCTTAGCAATTGAACTAGTATCAAATACCGAGGGGTTGCTACGAACACTAGTAAAATACACATCAATAATCTGTATATCAAATATACTTTTGTTCACTTTGCCATCCTTCTTATCCGCCAAATACTTGGGGCAGTTCCGCTTCCAGTGACCAGTCCCTTTGTAGTAGAAGCACTTAGTCTCAGGCTTAGGACCAGACATGGGCTTCTTCACTTGAGCAGCAATTTGCTTGCCGTTCTTCTTGAAGTTCCCTTTCTTTCCCTTTGCCCTTTTCTTGAAACTAGTGGTCTTGTTAATCATCAACACTTGATGTTCTTTCTTGATTTCTACCTTCATCGATTTCATCATCATGAAAATCTCGGGAATCGTTTTCATCATCCCTTGCATACTAAAGTTCATCATGAAGTTCTACTAACTTGGTGATGGTGACTAGAGAATTCTGTTAATCACTATTTTATCTGGAAGATTAACTTCCACTTGATTCAAGCGATTGTAGTACTCAGACAATCTGAACACATGCTCACTGATTGAGCTATTCTCCTCCATCTTTTAGCTATAGAACTTGTTGGAGACTTCATATCTCTCAACTCGGGTATTTGCTTGAAATATTAACTTCAACTCCTGGAACATCCATATGATCCATGACGTTCAAAACGTCTTTGAAATCCCGATTCTAAGCTGTTAAGCATGGTGCACTAAACTATCAAGTAGTCATCATATTGAGCTAGCCAAACGTTCATGACGTCTGCATCTGCTCCTGCAATAGGTCTGTCACCTAGCGGTGCATTAAGGACATAATTCTTCTGTGCAACAATGAGGATAAACCTCAGGTCACGGATCCAATCCGCATCATTTCTACTAACATCTTTCAACTTAGTTTTCTCTAGGAACATATCAAAAATAAAACACGGGAGCTAAACACTAGCTATTGATCTACAACATAGATATGCTAATACTACCAGGACTAAGTTCATGATAAATTAAAGTTCAATTAATCATATTAGTTAAGAACTCCCACTTAGATAGACATCCCTCTAATCATCTAAGTGATCACGTGATCCAAATCAACTAAACCATAACCGATCATCACGTGAAATGGAGTAGCTTTCAATGGTGAACATCAATATGTTCATCATATCTACTATATGATTCACGCTCGACCTTTCGGTCTCAGTGTTCCGAGGCCATATCTGCATATGCTAGGCTCGTCAAGTTTAACCTGAGTATTCTGCATGTGCAAAAACTGGCTTGCACCCGTTGTAGATGGACGTAGAGCTTATCACACCCGATCATCACGTGGTTTCTGGGCACGACGAACTTTGGCAATGGTGCATACTCAGGGAGAACACTTTTATCTTGAAATTTAGTGAGAGATCATCTTATAATGCTACCGTCAATCAAAGCAAGATAAGATGCATAAAAGATAAACATCACATGCAATCAATATAAGTGATATGATATGGCCATCATCATCTTGTGCTTGTGATCTCCATCTTCGAAGCACCGTCATGATCACCATCGTCACCGGCGCGACACCTTGATCACCATCGTAGCATCTTGTCGTCTCACCAATCTTATGCCTCCACGACTATCGCTACCGCTTAGTGATAAAGTAAAGCATTACAGCGCAATTGCATTGCATACAATAAAGCAACAACCATATGGCTCCTGCCAGTTGCCGATAAGTCGGTTACAAAACATGATCATCTCATACAATAAAATTTAGCATCATGTCTTGACCATATCACATCACAACATGCCCTGCAAAAACAAGTTAGATGTCCTCTACTTTGTTGTTGCAAGTTTTACGTGGCTGCTACGGGCTGAGCAAGAACCGTTCTTACCTACGCATCAAAACCACAATGATAGTTTGTCAAGTTGGTGTTGTTTTAACCTTCGCAAGGACCGGGCGTAGCCACACTTGGTTCAACTAAAGTTGGAGAAACTGACACTCGCCAGCCACGTGTGTGCAAAGCACAACGGTAGAACCAGTCTCGCGTAAGCGTACGCGTAATGTCGGTCCGGGTCAATTCATCTAACAATACTGCTGAACCAAAGTGTGACATGCTGGTAAGCAGTATGACTTATATCGCCCACAACTCACTTGTGTTCTACTCGTGCACAACATCAATGCATAAAACCTAGGCTCTGATGCCACTGTTGGGGAACATAGTAATTTCAAAAATTTCCTACGCACACGCAAGATCATGGTGATGCATAGCAACAAGAGGGGAGAGTGTTGTCTACGTACCCTTGTAGACCGTTCACGGAAGCGTTATATCAACGCGGTTGATGTAGTCGTACATCTTCACGATCCGACCGATCCAAGTACCGAAAGCACGGCACCTCCGAGTTCTGCACACGTTCGGCTTGGTGACGTCCTCGCCTTCTCGATCCAGCAAGAGGGGCGAAGTAGTAGATGAGTTCCGGCAGCACGGCGGCATGGTGATGGTGTTGGTAAAGAACAATCTCTGCAGGGCTTCACCTAAGCACTACAAAAACTATGACGGAGGTTAAACTAGAGGAGACGGGGTAGCCGGCACACGGCTTGGTCTTTCTTGATGTCTCTTTGGTGCTAGCCCTACCACTCTATTTATATGTTGAGCCCTAGGGTCGAAACTTGGAGTAAAAGCCTCCTCAAAGTCGGTTTCACCCGAAAGGCAAGAGTCCTTCTCGGACTCCAGGGCTAGATGCCAGGGTTCCCAGCGTCTACCCCCTAGACATCAGGGTTCCTGGCGTCTAGCCTCTGGTCTCCGCAAAACTTCCTTTTGCACTTTCCAAAAGCCTCGTGGGCTTTCCCCTTTGGCTCAGATAAAGTGTTCTCGTGCCCAAACATTTTCGGAAACATCCGGAACACCATCCGGTGAATTCCGGAACCCTTCCGGTGACCAAACACTATTATCCCATATATCAAACTTTATCTCCGGACCATTCTGGAGTTCCTCGTCATGTACGTGATCTCATCCCGGACTCCGAACAATATTCGATCACCAACATACATAACTCACATAGTACTATATCGTCAACGAACGTTAAGCGTGCAGACCCTACGGGTTCGAGAACTATGTAGACATGACCGAGACACCTCTCTGGTCAATAACCAATAGCGGGATCTGGATGTCCATGTTCGCTCCTACATATTCTACGAAGATCTCTATCGGTCAGACCGCATAACAACATACGTTGTTCCCTTTGTCATCGGTATGTTACTTGCCCGAGATTCGATCGTCGGTATCTCAATACCTAGTTCAATCTCGTTACCGGCAAGTCTCTTTACTCGTTCTGTAATACATCATCCCGCAACTAACTCATTAGTTCCAATGCTTGAAAGGCTTATAGTGATGTGCATTACCGAGTGGGCCCAGAGATACCTCTCCGATAATCGAAGTGACAAATCCTAATCTCAAAATACGCCAACCCAACAAGTACCTTTGGATACACCTGTAGAGCACCATTATAATCACCCAGTTACGTTGTGACGTTTGGTGGCACACAAAGTGTTCCTCCGATAAACGGGAGTTGCATAATCTCATAGTCATAGGAACATGTATAAGTCATGAAGAAAGCAATAACAACAAACTAAACGATCAAGTGCTAAGCTAACGGAATGGGTCAAGTCAATCACATCATTCTCCTAATGATGTGATCTCGTTAATCAAATGACAACTCATGTCTATGGTTAGGAAACTTAACCATCTTTGATCAACGAGCTAGTCAAGTAGAGGCATACTAGTGACACTCTGTTCGTCTATGTATTCACACATGTATTATGTTTCCGGTTAATACAATTCTAGCATGAATAATAAACATTTATCATGAAATAAGGAAATAAATAATAACTTTATTATTGCCTCTAGGGCATATTTCCTTCAAATTTCGCGGGCGTAAAATACTTAGTAATAAAAGCATCTTTGCACTGATCCGAAGAATTGATACTATTGCGAGGCAAAGAAGAAAACAAAATTTTTGCACGATCTCGCAAAGAAAATGGGAATAATTTCAACTTCACAATATCATTGTCCACATCTTTTTTCTTTTTCACATTGCATAATTCCACGAATGTGTTAAGATGGGATCCAGCATCCTCATTAGGAGTACCGGAAAATTGATTTTTCATGACAAGATTCAACAAAGCGGCATTAATATCACAAGACTCTGCACTAGTGGCGGGAGGAGCAATCGGAGTGCTAACAAAATCATTGTTGTTGGTATTGGAGAAATCACACAACTTGGTGTTCTCTTGAGTAATCGTGACTACACAACAAGATTGCACTGAAAAACAAACCTGACGAGAAAACGACGAACAAAAAAGAGGACGAATAAACAGCAAATTTTGTGAAGTGGGGGAGATGAAGACGAGAGGTAAATGGAAAATAATGTAAATTGCAAGGAGATGAGATTTGTGATTAGGAACCTGGTAGAGGTAGATGATGTCTCCCCGGCAACGGCGCCGGAAATTCCTTTTGATGCAGCTTGAACTGCGTCGGTATTTCCCCAAAGAGGAAGGGATGATGCAGCACAACTACGGTAGGTATTTCCCTCAGTGATGAGACCAATGTTATCGAACCAATAGGATAACCACGCAACAGTATGTGAACGGCACATGCACACAAAGAACAAATACTTGCAACCCGATGTAAAAGAGGGGTTGTCAATCCCTCCCGGGTAAAAGATAGGTAAAAATTGTAGTAGATTGATAAATAGGTCTCGCGGGAACGCGAGATAAAATAAATAACAATAAATTGCAGTAAGGTATTTTTGGGTTTTTGGATTAATAGATCTGAAATAAAATAAAATAAAATAAAAATAGACCTCGAAGGAAAATATGATAAAGAAGAGACCCGAGGGCCGTAGATTTCACTAGTGGCTACTCTCGAGAAAAATAGCATACGGTGGGTAAACAAATTATTGTTGGGAAATTGGTAGAACTTCAAATAATCATGATGATATCTAGGCAATGATCATTATATAACATCACCTCCAAGATTAGTAGACCGACTGTTGCCTGCATTTACTACTATTACTCCACACATCGACCGTTCATGGAGAAACGGAGTAATGCAATAAGAGCGATGACATTATGTAGACAAGATCTAATCATATAGGAATAGACCCCATCTTGTTATTCTTAATAGCAATGATACATATGTGCCGTTTCCCCTTCTGTCACTAGGATCGAGCACCATAAGATCGAACCCATCACAAAGCACCTCTTCCCATGGCAAGAAAAATCGATCTAGTCGGCCTAACTAAACCAAAGATTCAAAGAAGAAATACAAGGATATGAGTAATCATGCATATAAGAGATCAAAAGACTGATACGTCTCCAACGTATCTATAATTTTTGATTGTTCCATGCTGTTATATCATCATTCTTGGATGTTTTACAATCATTTTATAGTCATTTTACATCATTTTTAGGAGTGCTAGTTGATGTTTTCTGCTTGTTTTTACATCGCAGGAAATCAATATCAAATGGAGTCCAAATGCAGCTAAACTTTTTGTGGATATTTTATGGACCAAAAGACACCCAATGGGCCGGAGAATACGGCTTTGCTGAATCTTGTTATGAAAGATCAATTTTCCGGTACTCCTAATGAGGATGTCGTGTCCCATCTTAACACATTTTTGGAATTATGCAATATGAAAAAGAAAAAAGATGTGAACAATGATGTTGTGAAGTTGAAATTATTTCTGTTTTCTTTGCAAGACCGTGCAAAATTTTGGTTTTCTTCTTTGCCTCACAATAGTATCGATTCTTGGGATAGGTGCAAGGATACTTTTATTACTAAGTATTTTCCGCCCGCTAAAATTATTTCCCTTAGAACCTAGATTATGAATTTCAAGCAACGTGAACATGATCATGTTGCACAATCTTGGGAAATGATGAAATTGATGCTAAGGAATTGCCCAACTCATGGGTCAAATCTGTGGATGATCATACAAAAAATTTATGCGGGATTGAATTTTGTTTCTCGTAATCTTTTAGATTCTTCCGCGGGTGGTACTTTTATGGAAATTACTTTGGGTGAAGCCACCAAATTTCTTGATAATATTATGGCAAATTATTCACAATGGCATACCGAAAGAGCTCCAACTAGTAAAAAGGTTAATTCGGTTGAAGAAATTTCTTCTTTGAGTGAAAAAGTTGATGCTCTTATGAAATTTGTTGCTAATAGAAGTGTTCCTATTGATTTTAATGATGTGCCTTTGTATACTTTGATTGAGCAAAATAGTGATGCCATAGATGTTAATTTTATCTCGCGAAACAATTTCAATAACAATGCTTATAGGGGTAATTTTAATCCTAGGCATTTTCCTAGTAATTCCTCTAATAATTATGATAATCCTTCTTATAATAATAATAGGAACACCTTAATCTTGAGAATAATATTAAGGAATTTATCAATACTCTAAAACTTTTGAATGCTACAATGGAAGAAAAGTTTGATAAGATTGATGATTTGTCTAGAAGTATTGATAGAATTTCTCATGATGTAGAAAATCTTGAGATGAAAATTTTGTGCCTAAGGTTGAGCAATCAATTAAGGCTCTTTATGTTTCTATGGATGAAAGTAAGAAAAGAACCATTGTGCTTAGTGCTAGAAGAGAATTCTTAGAAAAAGCGTTTCTTAGTGATTGCTTTCATAAAAGTGATTAAGATCTTAAAATTATTGGTGTTTCTTCTATTGATTCTTTGTTTAGTAAAATTAAGATTGATAATAAAGGAATTGAAGAAGAGTCAACTTTAGCTAGAAGGCGTCCCGATAATACGGAGGGTGAAAATCTTGTTGAGAAAATTGATAAAAGTGGGTTTGAAGAGGTCAAAACTTTAACTAGTTATGTGCCCACTCTTTTGGATTACAAAGACTTTAATTATGATAGTTGCTCTTTGATTTATTGTATTTGTTTTATGCAATCCATGATAAATTCACTCCATGCTTATGAACAAAATAAAGCTTTTACTAAACATATTGTTGATGCTATGACGAAAGCTTTGGAAGAAAAGTTGGAATTAGAAGTTTCAATTCCTAGAAAGTTGCATGATGAATGGGAACCTACTATCAAAGTCAAGATTAAAAATTATGAGTGTTTTTCCTTGTGTGGCTTGGGTGCTAGTATTTCTACAATTCTGAAATCTTTATGTGATGTGCTTGGTCTTACCGATATTTAAGAATGTTCTTTAAATTTGCACTTGGCGGATTCTACTATTAAAAAGCCTATGGGAAGAATTAATGATGTTCTTATTCTTGCAAATAGAAATTATGTGTCCATAGATTTTATTGTTCTTGATATTGATTGCAATCCATCTTGTCCAATTATTCTTGGTAGACCATTTTTACGTACTATTGGTGTCGTGATTGATATGCAAGAAGCAAATATTAAATTTCAATTTCCACTAAGGAATGGTATGGAACACTTCCCTAGAACAAGAATTAAAGCACCATATGAATCAATCATGAGGGCATCTTATGGATCTAGAAACAAAGATGACAATACTTAGATCATTTGCATTATGCCTAGCTAGGGGCGTAAAACGATAGCGCTTGTTGGGAGGCAACCCAATGAATAAAATTTATTATTTTTCTTTTTCTTTTTGTTCTTGAGTGTTTGCAAAATTATGCTAATGTTATGATTGTGTTTTTTGTGTTTTAATTAGTGTTTGTTCCAAGCAAAGCCTTTAGGATCATGTTGGGTGATAGTTGATTTGATCTTGCTGAAAAACAGAAACTTTTATGCTCACAAAATAATTTTAGTTCTTAACAGAAGTGTGATAAAATACTAATTACTTTTGCAGAAGATTGATATAAAAATTTCTTAGGTTGTCCTAATTTGTTAGAATTTTTGGAGTTTAAAAAATATTCGAAATATCCAGATTTCTTCAAAACGTTCTGTTTTTGACAGATTCTGTCTTCTTTGCGTTGCGTGCTTGTTTTCATGATTCTATGGGTTTCTTTGAAGAGTTTTCTAAAAGAAATATTCCCTAGAGGAAATAATAAAATTGTTATTTATATTTCCTTATGTCATGATAAATGTTTATTATTCATGCTACAATTGTATTAACCGGAAACTTACTACATGTGTGAATACATAGACAAACAGAGTGTCACTAGTATGCCTCTACTTGACTAGCTCGTTGAATCAATGATGGTTATGTTTCCTAACCATAGAAGTGAGTTGTCATTTGATTAACAGGATCACATCATTTGAGAATGATGTGATTGACTTGACCCATCCGTTAGCTTAGCACGATAATCGTTTAGTTTGTTGCTATTGCTTTCACCATAACTTATACATGTTCCTACAACTATGAGATCATGCAACTCCCGAATACCGGAGGAACACTTAGTGTGCTATCAAACATCACAACGTAACTGGGTGACTATAAAGATGCTCTATAGGTGTCTCCGATGGTGTTTGTTGAGTTGGCATAGATCGAGATTAGGATTTGTCACTCCGCGTATCGGAGAGGTATCTCTGGGCCCTCTCGATAATGCACACCACTATAAGCCTTGCAAGCAATGTGACTAATGATTTAATGACGGGATGATGCGTTACGGAACGAGTAAAGAGACTTGCCTGTAATAGGATTGGACTAGGTATTGAGATACCGACGATCGAATCCCGGGAAAGTAACATAACGATGACAAAGGGAACAACGTATATTGTTATGCGGTTTGACCGATAAAGATCTTTGTAGAATATGTGGGAGCCAATATGAACATCTAGGTCCTGCTATTGGTTATTGACCACGGACGTGTCTTCGTCATGTCTACATAGTTCTCGAACCCGTATGGTCCGCACGCTTAACGTTCGGTGACGATCGGTATTATGAGTTTATGTGTTTTGATGTACCGAAGGTAGTTCGGTGTCCCGGATATGATCACGGACATGATGAGGAGTCTCCAAATGGTCGAGACATAAAGTTAGATATATTGGAAGACTATGTTTGGACATCGAAATGGTTCCGAGTGAGTTTGGGCATATACCGGAACCCCCCGGGGAGTATATGGGCCTTAATGGACTTTAGTGGAGAAAGAGAGAGGCAGCCAGGGCAGGCCGCGCGCCCCGTCCCCCTCTGGTCCGAATTGGACTAGGAGGGGGGCAGCGCCCCCCTTTCCTTCCTTCCTCTCTCCCCCTTCCTTCTCTCCTAGTCCAACAAGGTAAGGGGGAATCCTATTCCCGGTGGGAGTAGGAATCCTCCAGGGCACGCCATAGAGGGCCGGCCCTCCCCCCTCCTCCACTCCTTTATATATGGGGGAGGGGGCATCCCATGGACACACAAGTTGATCATTGATCCCTTAGCCGTGTCTGGTGCCCCCCTCCACCATAATTCGTTGTCATATCGTCGTAGTTCTTAGGCGAAGCCCTGCACCGGTGACTTCATCATCATCGTCATCACTCCATCGTGCTGACGAAGCTCTCCCTCGACACTCAACTTGATCGAGAGTTCGTGGGACGTCACCGAGCCGAACGTGTGCAGATCACGGAGGTGCCGTACTTTCGGTACTAGGATCGGTCAGATCGTGAAGACGTATGACTACATAAACCGCGTTGTCATAACGCTTCTGCTTACGGTCTACGAAGGTACGTGCACAACACTCTTCCCCTCTTGTTGCTATGCATCACCATGATAGATCTTGCGTGTGCATAGGAATTTTTTTTAAATTACTGTGTTCCCCAACAGTGGCATCCAAGCCAGGTCTATGCGTAGATGTTATATGCACGAGTAGAACACAAAGGAGTTGTGGGTGCGGGTATATACATATTTCTTGCCATCACTAGTTGATTCTTGATTCAGCGGTATTGTAGGATGAAGCGGCTCAGACCGACATTACGCGTACGCTTGCGCAAGGCTGGTTCTACCGACGTGCTTCGCACACAGGTGGCTGGTGGGTGTCAGTTTCTCCAACTTTAGTTGAATAGGATTCAATGAACAGGGTTCTTTTTGAAGATCAAAAAGTGGTCACTATACCGCGTTGTGGTTTTTTATGCGTAGGTAAGAACGGTTCTTGCTCAGCCCGTAGCAGCCACGTAAAACTTACAACAACAAAGTAGAGGACGTCTAACTTGTTTTTGCAAGGCATGTTGTGATG
The DNA here is from genome assembly GCF_018294505.1 of Triticum aestivum. Taxonomy (NCBI): domain Eukaryota; kingdom Viridiplantae; phylum Streptophyta; class Magnoliopsida; order Poales; family Poaceae; genus Triticum; species Triticum aestivum. The sequence goes on from NC_057800.1 coordinate 98,804,643, forward strand.
TGATATGGTCAAGACATGATGCTAATTTTGGTTGTATGAGATGATCATGTTTTGTTAAACTTATCGACAACTGGCAGAAGCCTTATGGTTGTCTCTTTATTGCATAAGATGCAAGCGCCATACAATTTCTTTACTTTATCGCTATGCAATAGCAATAGTTGCAAAAGCAATAGTTGGCGAGACAACCATGTGATGACACATTGATAAAGATCAAGATGATGGAGATCATGGTGTCAAGCCGGTGATGAAGGTGATCATGACAGTGCTTTGGAGATGGAGATCAAAGGCACAAGATGATGATGGCCATATCATATCACTTATATTTGATTGCATGTGATGGTTCCTTTATGCATATTATTTTTCTTAGTTTGGCGGTAGCATTGTAAGATGATCTCTCACTAAATTTTAAGGTATAAGTGTTCTCCCTGAGTATGCACCGTTGCGACAGTTCTTTGTGCTGAGACACCACGTGATGGTTGGGTGTGATAAGCTCTACGTTCACATACAACGGGTGCAAGCCAGTTTTGCACATGCAGAATACTTGGATTAAACTTGATGAGCCTAGCATATGGAGATATGGCCTCAGAACACTGAGACTGAAAGGTCGAGCGTGAATCATATAGTAGATATGATCAACATAATGATGTTCACCATTGAAAACTACTCCATCTCACGTGATGATAGGACATGGTTTAGTTGATATGGATCACATGGTCACTTAGATGATTAGAGGGATGTCTATCTTAGTGGGAGTTCTTAAGTAATATGATTAATTGAACTTAAATTTATCATGAACTTAGTCCTGATAGTATTTGCATATCTTTGTTGTAGATCAATTGCTCGCGTATAGCTTCCCCGTTTTATTTATGATATGTTCCTAGAGAAAACTATGTTGAAAGATGATAGTAGCAATGATGCGGATTGGATCTGTGATTTGAGGATTATCCTCATTTCTGCACAGAAGAATTATGTCCTTGATGCACCGCTAGGTGACAGACCTATTGCAGGAGCAGATGCATACGTTATGAACGTTTGGCAAGCTCGGTATGATGACTACTTGATAGTTTAGTGCACCATACTTTACGGCTTAGAACCGGGACTTCAAAAATGTTTTTGAATGCCACAGAGCATATAAGATGTTCTAAGAGTTGAAATTGGTATTTCATACTCATGCCCGTGTCGAGAGGTAGGACACCTCTGACAGTACTTTGCCTACAAGATGGAGGAGAATAGCTCAACCAGTGAGCATGTGCTCAGATTGTCTGGGTACTACAATTCCTTGAATCAAGTGGTATTTAATCTTCCAGATAAGATAGTAATTGACAAAGTTCTCTAGTCACTATCACCAAGTTAGTAGAACTTAGTGATGAACTATAATATGCAAGGGATGACGAAAGTAATTCCCAAGCTCTTCGCGATGCTGAAATCGGCGAAGGTAGGTTAACAAGACCACTAGTTTCAAGAAAAGGGCAAAGGGAAAGAAAGAGGAACTTCAAGGAAGAATAGCAAGCAAGTTGATGCTCCCATGAAGAAGCCCAAAGCTAGACCCAATCCTAGAACTGAGCACTTCTACTGCAAAGGAAATGGTCACTGGAAGTGGAACTGCCCTATATACTTGGCGGATAAGAAGAATGGCAAAGTGAACAAAAGTATATTTGATATACATGTTATTGATGTGTACTTTACTAGTGTTTATAGCAACCCCTCAGTATTTAATACTAGTTCAGTTACTAAGAGTAGTAACTCAAAACGGGAGTTGCAAAATAAACAGAGACTAGTTAAGGGCGAGGTGATGATGTGAGTTGGATGTGATTCCAAGGTTGATAAGATCACTATCGCACACTCCCTTTACCTTCGGTGTTAGTGTTGAACCTAAAATAAATGTTATTTGGTGTTTGTGTTGAGCATAATATGATTGGATCATGTTTATTGTAATACGTTATTCATTTAAGTCAAAGAATAATTGTTATTCTGTTTACATGAATAAAACCTTCTGAGGTCATACACCCAAGGTGAATAGTTTATTGAATCTCGGTCGTAATGATACACATATTCATAATATTGAAGCCAAAAGATGCAAAGTTAATAATGATAGTGCAACTTATATGTGGCACTGCCGTTTAGGTCATATTGGTGTAAAGCGCATGAAGAAACTCCATGCTGATGGGCTTTTGGAATCACTTCATTATGAATCATTTGATGCTTGCAAACCATGCCTCATGGGCAAGATGACTAAAACTTAGTTCTCCGAAACAATGGAGCAAGCAACTGACTTATTGGAAATAATACATACTAATGTATGCAATCCGATGAGTGTTGAGGCTCGCGGCAGGTATCGTTATTTTCTGACCTTCACAGATGATTTGAGCAGATATGGGTATATCTACTTGATGGAACATAAGTCTGAAACATTTGAAAAGTTCAAAGAATTTCAGAGTGAAGTGGAAAATCATCGTAACAAGAAAATAAAGTTTCTGCGATCTGATCGTGGAGGAGAATATTTGAGTTACGAGTTTGGTCTTCATTTGAAACAATGCGGAATAGTTTTTGCAACTCACACCACCTGTAACACCACAGCTTAATGGTGTGTCTGAACGTCATAACCGTACTTTATGAGATATGGTGCGATCTATGATGTCTCTTACCGATTTATCACTATCGTTTTGGGGTTATGCATTAGAGACAGCTGCATTCACGTTAAATAAGGCACCATCTAAATCCGTTGAGACGACACCATATGAACTGTGGTTTAGCAAGAAACCTAAGTTGTTGTTTCTTAAAGTTTGGCGCTATGATGCTTATGTGAAAAAGTTTCAACCTGATAAGCTCGAACCCAAATCGGAGAAATGCGTCTTCATAGGATACCCAAAGGAAACTGTTGGGTACACCTTCTATCATAGATTCGAAGGCAAGATATTCGTTGCTAAGAATGGATCCTTTCTAGAGAAGAAGTTTCTCTCGAAAGAAGTGAGTGGGAGAAATGTAAAACTTCATGAGGTAATTGTACCTTCTTCCGAATTGGAAAGTAGTTCATCAAAGAAATCAGTTCTAGTGATTCCTACACCAATTAGTGAGGAAGTTAATGATGATGATCATGAAACTTCAGATCAAGTTACTACTGAACCTCGTAGGTCAACCAGAATACGTTCCGCACTAGAGTGGTACGGTAATCCTGTTCTGGAGGTCATGTTACTTTACCATGACGAACCTACAAACTATGAGGAAGCGATGATGAGCCCAGATTCCGCGAAATGTCTTGAAGCCATGAAATCTGAGATGGGATCCATGTATTAGAACAAAGTATGGACTTTGATTAACTTGCTCGATGATCGGTGAGCCATTCAGAATAAATGGATTTTCAAGAGGAAGACGGACACTAATAGTAGTGTTACTATCTACAAAGCTCGAATTGTCGCAAAATGTTTTCGACAAGTTCAAGGTGTTGACTACGATGAGATTTTCTCACTCATATCGATGCTTAAAAATCTGTCTGAATCATGTTAGCAGTTGTCGTATTTTATGAAATCTGGCAAATGGATGTCAAACCTGCATTCCTTAATGGATTTCTTAAAGAAGAGTTGTATATGATGCAACCAGAAGGTTTTGTCGATCCTAAAGGTGCTAACAAAGTGAGCAAGCTCCATCGATCCATGTATGGACTGGTGCAGGCATCTCGGAGTTGGAATATATGCTTTGATAAAGTGATCAAAGCATATGGTTTCATACAGACTTGCAGTGAAGCCTGTATTTATAAGGAAGTGAGTGGGAGCACTACAATATTTTTGATAAGTATATGTGAATGACATATTGTTGGTCAGAAATAATGTAGAATTTTCTGGAAAGCATAAAGGAGTGTTTGAAAGGAGTTTTTCAAAGAAAGACCTCGGTGAAGCTACTTACATATTGAGCATCAAGATCTATAGAGATAGATCAAGACGCTTGATATATTATCAATGAGTACATACCTTGACATGATTTTGAAGTAGTTCAAAATGGAACAACCAAATAAGGAGTTCTTGCCTGTGTTGCAAGGTGTGAAGTTGAGTAAAGACTCAAAACCCGACCGTGGCAGAAAATAGAAAGAGAATGAAAAGTCATTCCCTATGCCTCAGTCATAGGTTCTATAAAGTATGCTATGCTGTGTACCAGACCTATTGTCTACCTCACCATAAGTTTGGCAAGAGGGTAAAATAGTGATCCAGGAGTGGATCACTAGACAGCGGTCAAAAATATCCTTAGTGGAATAAGGAAATGTTTCTCGGTTATGGAGGTGACAAAGAGTTCGTCGTAAAGTGTTACGTCGATGCAAGCTTTGACACCGATCTGGATGACTCTAAGTCTCGATCTAGATACATATTGAAAGTGGGAGAAATTAGCGAGAGTAGCTCCGTGCAAAGCATTGTAGACATAGAAAATTTGCAAAATACATACGGCTCTGAATGTGGTGGACCCGTTGACTAAATTTCTCTCACAAGCAAAACATGATCACTCTTTGGGTGTTAATCACATAGCGATGTAACTAATCACATAAAGATGTGAACTATTGATGTTAAATCACATGACGATGTGAACTAGATTATTGACTCTAGTGCAAGTGTGAGACTGAAGGAAATATGCCCTAGAGGCAATAATAAAGTTGTTACTTATATTTCCTTATGTCATGATAAATGTTTATTATTCATGCTAGAATTGTATTAACTGGAAACTTAGTACATGTGTGAATACATAGACAAACAGAGTGTCACTAGTATGCCTCTACTTGACTAGCTCGTTGAATCAATGATGGTTATGTTTCCTAACCATAGACATGAATTGTCATTTGATTAACGGGATCACATCATTGGAGAATGATGTGATTGACTTGACCGATGCATTAGCTTAGCACGATGACCGTTTAGTTTGTTGCTATTGCTTTCTCCATAACTTATACATATTCCTATGACTATGAGATCATGCAACTCCTGAATACCGGAGGAACACTTAGTGTGCTATCAAACGTCAGAACGTAATTGGGTGACTATAAAGATGCTCTATAAGTGTCTCCGATGGTGTTTGTTGAGTTGGCATAGATCGAGATTAGGATTTGTCACTCCGAGTATTGGAGAGGTATCTTTGGGCCCTCTCGGTAATACACATCACTATAAGCCTTACAAGCAATGTGACTAATGAGTTTGTTACGGGATGGTGCATTACGGAACGAGTAAAGAGACTTGTCGGTAACGAGATTGAACTAAGTATTGAGATACAGACGATCGAATCTCGGGCAAGTAACATATCGATGACAAAGGGGAGAACGTATATCGTTATGTGGTTTGACCGATAAAGATCTTTGTAGAATATGTGGGAGCCAATATGAACATCCAGGTTCCGCTATTGGTTATTGACTGTAGACGTGTCTCGGTCATGTCTACATAGTTCTCGAACTCGTAGGGTCCGCATGCTTAATGTTCGGTGACGATCAGTATTATGAGTTTCTGTGTTTTGATGTACCGAAGGTAGTTCAGTGTCCCGGATATGATCACGGACATGACGAGGAGTCTCAAAATGGTCGAGATGTAAAGATCGATATATTGGAAGCCTATGTTTGGACATCGGAATGGTTTCGAGTGAGTTCAGGCATATACCGGAGTACCGGGGGGTTACCGGAACCCCCCGGGGAGTATACGGGCCCTAATGGGCTTTAGTGGAGAAAGAGAGAGGCAGCTGATAACCCACAAGTATAGGGGATCACAACAGTTTTTGAGTTTAGAGTATTCAACCCAAATTTATTGATTCAACACAAGGGGAGCCAAAGAATATTCTCAAGTATTAGCAGCTGAGTTGTCAATTCAACCACACCTGGAAACTTAATATCTGCAGCAAAGTATTTAGTAGCAAAGTAATATGATAGTGGTGGTAATGGTAGAAAAAGGTAATGATAACAAAAGTAATGTTTTTGGTATTTTGTAGTGATTGTAACAATAGCAACGGAAAAGTAAATAAGCGAAGAACAATATATGGAAAGCTCGTACGCAATGGATCGGTGATAGAGAATTATGCCGGATGCGGTTCATCATATAACAACCATAACCTAGGGTGACACAGAACTAGCTCCAACTCATCAATGTAATGTAGGCATGTATTCCGAATATAGTCATACGTGCTTATGGAAAAGAACTTGCAAGACATATTTTGTCCTACCCTCCCATGGCAGCGGGGTCCTAGCGGAAACTAAGGGATATTAAGGCCTCCTTTTAATAGAGTACCGGACCAAAGCATTAACACATAGTGAATACATGAACTCCTCAAACTACGGTCATCACCGGGAGTGGTCCCGATTATTGTCACTTCGGGGTTGCCTGATCATAACACATAGTATGTGACTATAGACTTGCAAGATAGGATCAAGAACTCTCATATATTGATGAAAACATAATAGGTTCAGATCTGAAATCATGGCACTCGGGCCCTAGTGAAAAGCATTAAGCATAGCAAAGTCATAGCAACATCAATCTAAGAACATAGTGGATACTAGGGATCAAACCCTAACAAAACTAACTCGATAACATGATAAATCTCATCCAACCCATCACTGTCCAGCAAGCCTACGATGGAATTACTCATGCACGGCGGTGAGCATCATGAAATTGGTGATGGAGGATGGTTGATGATGATGATGGCGACGGATTCCCCTCTCCGAAGCCCCGAACGGACTCCAGATCAGCCCTCCCGATAGGTTTTAGGGCTTGGCAGTGGCTCCATATCGTAAAACGTGATGAATCCTTCTTCTCTATTTTTTTTCTCCCCAAAAGCAAATATATAGAGTTGGATTTGAGGTCGGAGGAGCTCCAGGGGGGCCACGAGGTAGGGGGCGCGCCCAGGGGGGTAGGCGTGCCCCCCACCCTCGTGGCTAGGGTGTGGTCCCCTAGTCTTCATCTTTTGCAAGGATTTTTTATTATTTCCAAAAACACGTTCCGTGAAGTTTCAGGTCATTCCGAGAACTTTTGTTTCTGCACATAAATAACACCATGGCAATTCTGCTGAAAACAGCGTCAGTCCGGGTTAGTTCCATTCAAATCATGCAAGTTAGAGTCCAAAACAAGGGCAAAAGTGTTTAGAAAAGTAGATACGACAGATACGTATCAACTCCCCCGAGATTAAACCTTTGCTTGTCCTCAAGAAATTCAGTTGACAAACTGAAAGTGATAAATAAAAACTTTTACAAACTATGTTTGCTCTTGTTGTTGTAAATATGTAAAGCCAGCATTCAAGTTTTCAGCCAAGATTATAAACTAACCATATTCACAATAACGCTTAGGTCTCATGTTTACTCATATCAATGGCATAATCAACTAGCGAGCAATAATAATAAATCTCGGATGACAACACTTCCTCAAAACAATCACAATATGATATAACAAGATGGTATCTCGCTAGCCCTTTCTGAGACTACAAAACATAAATGCAGAGCACCTTTAAAGATCAAGGACTGACTAGACATTGTAATTCATGGTAAAAGAGATCCAGTCAAGTCATACTCAATGTAAACTAACAGTAATGAACGCAAATGACAGCGGTGCTCTCCAACTAGTGCTTTTTAATAAGAGGATGATGACTCAACATAAAAGTAAACATATAGGCCCTTCGTAGAGGGAGGCAGGGATTTGTAGAGGTACCAGAGTTCGGTTTTGAAATAGAGATGAATAATGTTTTGAGCGGTATACTTTCATTGTCAACATAACAACCAAGAGATGGCGATATCTTCCATGCTACACACATTATAGGCGGTTCCCAAACAGAATGGTAAAGTTTATACTCCCCCTCCACCAACAAGCATCAATCCATGGCTTACTCGAAACAACGAGTGCCTCCAACTAACAAGAGTCCCAGGGGGAGTTTTGTTTGCAATTATTTTGATTTAGTTTGCATAAAGCATGGGACTGGGCATCCCAGTGACCAGCCACTTTCTTGTGGGTGAGGAGCAGAGTCCACTCCTCTTGAGAATAACCCGCCTAACATGGAAGATACGGACAGCCCTAGTTGATACATGAGCTATTCGAGCATACAAAACATGATATTTATTTGAAGGTTTAGAGTTTGGCACATACAAATTTACTTGGAACGGCAGGTAGATACCGTAAATAGGTAGGTATGGTGGACTCATATGGCATAACTTTGGGGTTTATGGGATTGGATGCACAAGCAGTATTCCCGCTTAGTACAGGTGAAGGCTAGAAAAAGACTGGGAAGCGACCAACTAGAGAGAGACAACAGTCATGAACATGCATTAAAATTAATCAACACCGAATGCAAGCATGAGTAGGATATAATCCACCATGAACATAAATATCGTGAAGGCTATGTTGATTTTGTTTCAACTACATGCGTGAACATGTGCCAAGTCAAGTCACTTAAATCATTAAGAGGAGGATACCACCCTATCATACCACATCACAACCATTTTAATAGCATGTTGGAACGCAAGGTAAACCATTATAAACTCCTAGCTAATCAAGCATGGCACAAGAAACTATGATCTCTAGTTGTCATTGCAAACATGTTTATTCATAATAGGCTGAATCAGGAATGATGAACTAATCATATTTACAAAAACAAGAGAGGTCGAGTTCATACCAGCTTTTCTCATCTCAGTCAGTCCATCATATATCGTCATAATTGCCTTTCACTTGCATGACCGAACGATGTGGATAATAATAATAGTGCGCGTGCATTGGACTAAGCTGGAATCTACAAGCATTCACTAAACAGGAGAAGACAAGGCAATATGGACTCTTGGTTAAATCAACAATAATGCATATAGGAGTCACTTCAACAATTTAATCATGGTCTTCACCTATCGACCCCCAAAGAAAAGAAAATAAATAAAACTATTTACACGGGAAAGCTCCCAAAAAGCAAAGAAGAACAGGAAATCTTTTTGGGTTTTCTTTTTAATTACTCCTACAAGCATGGAAATTAAAACTAGCTAAAAGCTACAACTAATTTTTTTTGTTTTTCTTAAGGTTTATTAAACACACAAGAAGAAAGCATAAAAAGGAAATAAACTAGCATGGATGATACAATGAAAAAGTATGAGCACCAACATCTAGCAATGAGTGTGTGAATATGAATGTAATGTTGGTGAGAAATACGTACTCCCCCAAGCTTAGGCTTTTGGCCTAAGTTGGTCTATGGCCACGGCTAGCCTGGCAGATGTCCAAAGTTGTAACTGGGGTCGTACTGCGATGCAGCAGTCATTGCATCATGGGCTGCAGCTTGGAGCGAGCTATCTCAGCTCTCCTCTTATACTCTTCTGCCTCCTCTCTAGTTATAAAACATCTATTTTTTGCCTGAAAGTCAAAGAAAGTAGAAGCAGGGAGAGCGATGTGATAGGTGCGTCGTCTGTCAAAGATTAGTCGGTACTGGAGGAACTGATCATTCCTCTCAACAAACTGATGACGAACCATAGCCTCATAATCCAAATAAGTAGGAGGAAACTCAATATCATCCTCATGTATGGTTATACCAAGAAAATTAGCTATGCGGGTTGCATAAATTCCACCAAAGTAATCTCCATTAAATCTATTAAGATGTAACCTACGTGCAACAATGGATCCCAAATTATAAGATTTATCTCCTAACACAGCACTCCAAAGAATACTGAGGTTAGGGACACACATGTGACATGCCTCATCTTTACGATTAATGCATCTACCTATGAAGAGAGCAAAATAATGTATAGCAGGAAAGTGAATGCTCCCTATGGTAGCTTGTGTTATATCTCTAGATTCCCCCACAGTTATACTAGCAAGAAAATCTCTAAATTCAGATTTTTGAGGTTCCCTAACACTACCCCATTGTGGAAGTTTGCAAGCAGTGGTAAAATCCTCTAAGTCCATCGTATAAGATTTTTTGTAAAGATCAAACAAGACAGTTGGAGAATTGCGTGAAGATGAAAATTCAAACCTCCTCATAAAGGAACTAGTGAGATGGTGGTACTGGCGGCACTTTTCCTCCTCGAAGCTCACAAGATCAGCGTTACGCAAATATGCGTTAAATTCTTACTTGATTTCAGCTCGATCCATAAAGTCCTCTGAAGGCCATTCACAGGGCCGCACTGGAGCGTCCCTTGGTGGCTCATAATCAGCATCACGCATTGCAAGCCTGGGTTCTTGTTTCCTTGAAGATCCACCTTGGTACATTTTCCTAAACATATTTCTTCCTCTGAAAAATTTCTGAAATTTTTAGTAACTTCAAATAAAAGTGAACCAAACTTAACAAAATTGATAGCAACTACTCCTATAAGTGCCTAGAGCCTATATCATGCATCAAAACTTCTTGGAACCATATAAATTTGACATGCAAGCTCAAGAACATGGTCATCTAAGCAGCAAAAATTTGCAATGAATAAAGCACTAGAATAAAAACTAATTGGACCAATGGAGGAGTCACATACCAAGGAACAATCCCCCCAAGCAGTTTTGTGAGAGGTGCTTTAAGCAAGGAGATCGAAAATGGCCGCAAAATGAGCTTGGACACGTGTTTGAATTGGATAATGGTGTTTGTGGGAGGAAGAAGGAGTGTGTGGGTGCAGGAATAAGTGGAGGAGGGCCACTGTGGGCCCACGAGGCTGGGGGCGCGCCCAGGGGGGTAGGGCGCACCCTCCACCCTCGTGGCCAGGTGGATGCCCCCCGTGCTATGTTCTCAGTGCCAAATATTCTCAAATATTTCAGAAAAAATCATATTTAAATTTCAGGGCATTTGGAGAACTTTTATTTTTGGGGTATTTTTATATTGCACGGATAAATCAAATAACAGACGGAAAATACTTATTTTTGTTTTATTTAATATAAATAACAGAAAGTAAAAGGAGGGTAGAAAGAGTTGTGTTTTCTAAATTCATCCATCTCATGATCATCAAAAGGAATCCACTAACAAGGTTGATCAGGTCTTGTTAACAAACTCATTCCGAATAACATGGAACCGGAGAATCTTCGAATAACACTAACTTACCTCAACAGGGATATGCACATACCGAACAATAAGAATATCATATATCTTCTTGACATTAGGAAGAGGAAATTCAAAACCTCCAAAAATAATCGATGGAATTTTTCCAATAGAATTGATACTATGGACTTGAGGTTGTTTCCTCGAAAAGTGTACCGTATGCTCATTACCATTAACATGAAAAGTGACATTGCCTTTATTGCAATCAATAACAGCCCCTGCAGTATTCAAAAAGGGTCTTCCAAGAATAATAGACATACTATCGTCCTCGGGAATATCAAGAATAACAAAGTCCGTTAAAATAGTAACGTTTGCAACCACAACAGGCACATCCTCACAAATACCGACAGGTATAGCTCTTGATTTATCAGCCATTTGCAAAGATATTTCAGTAGGTGTCAACTTATTCTAATCAATTCTACGATATAAAGAGAGAGACGTAACGCAGTTTTAACATAGTTTCTTTTAATGGAGCATGGTATAGTGGGTACTCCTGGATCTCCAAGTTTCTTTGGTATTCCACCCTTAAAAGTATAATTAGCAATCATGGTGGAAATTTCAGCTTCCGGTATCTTTCTTTTATTAGTAACAATTTATTTCATGTACTTAGCATAAGGATTCATTTTAAGCCTATCAGTTAACCGCGTGCACAAAAAGATAGGTCTAATCATTTCAGCAAAGCGCTCAAAATCCTCATCGTCCTTTTTCTTGGATGGTTTGGGAGGAAAAGGCATGGGTTTCTGAACCCATGGTTCTCTTTCTTTACCATGTTTCCTAGCAACAAAGTCTCTCTTATCATAACGTTGATTCTTTGATTGTGGGTTATCAAGATCAACAACAGGTTCAATTTCTATATCATTATCATTGCTAGGTTGAGCATCAACATGAACATTATCATTAACATTATCACTAGTTTCATGTTCATTACCAGATTGTGTTTCAGCATTAGAAATAGAAATACCATTTGGATTCTCAGGTGTTTCGGTAATGGGTTCACTAGAAGCATGCAAAGTCCTATCATTTTTCTTTTTCTTCCTTTTAGAAGGACTAGGTGCATCTATATTATTTCTTTGAGAATCTTGCTCAATTCTCTTAGGGTGGCCTTCAGGATACAAAGGTTCCTGAGTCATTCTACCAGTTCTAGTAGCCACTCTAACAGCATAATCATTATTCTTACTATTCAATTCATTGAGCAAATCATTTTGACCTTTAAGTAGTTGTTCTACTTGAGTGGTAACCATAGAAGCATGTTTACTAATAAGTTTAAGTTCACCTTTGACATTAGCCATATAATCACCCAAGTGTTTGCTACCTGTTTAGCACTGCGTTGGATTTCCTTGAAGAGGAAAGGATAATGCAGCAAAGTAGCGTAAGTATTTCCCTCAGTTTTTGAGAACCAAGGTATCAATCCAGTAGGAGGCTACAAGCGAGTCCCCCGTACCTGCACAAAGCAAATAACTCCTCGCAACCAACGCGATAAGGGGTTGTCAATCCCTTCCCGGTCACTTACGAGAGTGAGATCTGATAGATATGATAAGATAATATTTTTGGTGTTTATGTGATAAAGATGGAAAGTAAAATAAAAACAAAGTAAAAAAGCAAAGGAAATAACTAAGTATTGGAAGATTAATATGATGAAGATAGACCCGGGGGCCATAGGTTTCACTAGTGGCTTCTCTCAAGAGCATAAGTATTCTACGGTGGGTGAACGAATTACTGTTGAGCAATTGACAGAATTGAGCATAGTTATGAGAATATCTAGGTATGATCATGTATATAGGCATCACGTCCGAGAAAAGTAGACCGACTCCTGTCTGCATCTACTACTATTACTCCACTCATCGACCGCTATCCAGCATGCATCTAGAGTATTAAGTTCATGAAAACAGAGTAATGCCTTAAGCAAGATGACATCATGTAGAGGGATAAATTCATGCAATATGATAAAAAACCATCTTGTTATCCTCGATGGCAACAATACGATACGTGCCTTGCTGCCCCTACTGTCACTGGGAAGGACACCGCAAGATTGAACCCAAAGCTAAGCACTTCTCCCATTGCAAGAAAGATCAATCTAGTGGGCCAAACCAAACTGATAATTCGAAGAGACTTGCAAAGATAACCAATCATACATAAAAGAATTCAGAGAAAATTCAAATATTGTTCATAGATAATCTTGATCATAAACCCACAATTCATCGGTCTCAACAAACACACCGCAAAAAGAAGATTACATCGAATAGATGTCCAGAAGAGAGGGGGAGAACATTGTATTGAGATCCAAAAAGAGAGAAGAAGCCATCTAGCTAATAACTATGGATCCGAAGATCTGAGGTAAACTACTCACACTTCATCGGAGGGGCTATGGTGTTGATGTAGAACCCTCAGTGATGGATGCCCCCTTCGGTGGAGCTCCGAAACAGGCCCCAAGATGGGATCTCGTGGATACAGAAAGTTACAGCGGTGGAATTAGGGTTTTGGCTCCGTCTCTGATCGTTTGGGGGTATGTAGGTATATATAGGAG